>NW_027195890.1:0-125700 GCF_038502225.1 Cherax quadricarinatus | reverse complement strand
AGGACTGAGATAATGTCCGCTTGGAGTCTTCCAAGGTCTTCATTGAAGGACACTGTCATGCAACCTCGGGTGTCATCTGCAATGGAAGACACGGTGCTGTGGCTGACATCCTTGTCTGTCAGATATGAGGATGAGAAACAGGATGGGAGCGAGTACTGTGCCTTGTGGAACAGAGCTTTTCACCGTAGCTGCCTCAGACTTTACTCTGTTTACTATTACTATTTGTGTTCTGTTTGTTAGGAAATTATAGATCCATCTACCAACTTTTCCTGTTATTCCTGTATCACGCATTTTGTGCGCTATTACACCATGGTCACACTTGTTGAGGGCTTTTGCAAAGTATGAGTTTTGTTTGTCTTCTAGAACATCCAGGACCTTGTCATAGTGGTTCCAGAAGTTGAGACAGACAGGAGCGACCTGTTCTAAACCCATGTTGCCCTGGGTTATGTAACTGATGGGTTTCTAGATGTGTGGTGATCTTGCTTCTTAGAACACTTTCAAAGATTTGTATGATATACGATGTTAGCGCTATCGGTCTGTAGTTCTTTGCTATTGCTTTACTGCCCCCTTTGTGGAGTGGGGCTATGTCTGTTGTTTTTAGTAACTGTGGGACGACCCCCGTGTCCATGCTCCCTCTCCATAGGATGTTAAGAGCACATGATGGGAGTTTCTTGCAGTTCTTGTTGAACTCAGAGTTCCATGAGTCCTGGCCTGGGGCAGTGTGGATGGGCATGTTATTTATCGCCTTTTTGCAGTCATTTGGCGTCAAGATAATATCAGATAAGTTTGAGTATTCCCAATTCTCTCTCCTTACAAAAAATTAATTTAGGTCTTTGACTCTCAGTCTGGTTAGCTGCTCAAAGCGGGTCATGTTGGGACTTGAGTAGCTCACTCATTTCCTTACGGTCATCTCGTCTAAGTAGAGGCCAGTACTGGATGTTGTTCTTGACTTAGATTTGGCCTAAGATAAGAGATATTTTGGGCTTCTTTCAATTTCACTTATGGCTGCTCGTGTGTGTGTGTGTTCTCATCTGAGCTGCCTCCTGGTGTTATCTCTGGAGTTTACCTGGAGAGAGTTCCGGGGGTCAACGCCAACGCGGCCCGGTCTGTGACCAGGCCTCCTGGTGGATCAGAGCCTCATCAACCAGGCTGTTACTGCTGGCTGCACGCAAACCAACGTACGAGCCACAGCCCGGCTGGTCAGGAACCGACTTTAGGTGCTTGTCCAGTGCCAGCTTGAAGACTGGCAGGGGTCTATTGGTAATCCCCCTTATGTATGCTGGGAGGCAGTTGAACAGTCTCGGGCCCCTGACACTTATTGAATGGTCTCTTAACGTGCTAGTGACACCCCTGCTTTTCAATGGGGGGATGTTGCATCATCTGCCAAGTCTTTTGCTTTCGTTGAGAGTGATTTTCGTGTGCAAGTTCGGTACTAGTCCCTCTAGGATTTTCCAGGTGTATGTAATCATGTATCTCTTCCGCCTGCGTTCCAGGGAATACAGGTTTAGGAACCTCAAGTGCTCCCAGTACAACATTATTTGCTATATTCCTCCATTTTAGGTGCTTTAGGTTGAAATCCCCCAGGAGCAAGACGTTGACCTGGAGTTTACCTGGAGAGGGTTTCGTGGGTCAAAGCCCCAGCGGCTCGGTCTGAGACCAGGCCTCGTGGTGGATCAGTGTATGATCAACCAAGCTGTAACTGTTGGCTGCATGCAAACTGATGTATGAACCACAGCCCGGTTGGTCAGGTACTGACTCTAGATTCCTGTCTATTGCCTTCTTGAAGACAACCAGGGGTCTATTGGTAATCTCCATTATGTATGCTGGGAGGCAGTTGAACAGTCTTGGGCCCCTGACACTTATTGCTTTTCATCAGGGAATGTTGCATCTCCTGCCGAGTCTTTTGCTTTCATTGGGAGTGATTTTCGTGTACAGGTTTGGTACTAATTCCTATAGGATTTTCCAAGTGTATATTATCATGCATCTCTCATATATACTCATATATGTGTGAGTGCTTGTACTCGTGTGTGTGTGTACTCACCTAATTGTGTGTGTGTGTGTGTGTGTGTGTGTGTGTGTGTGTGTGTGTGTGTGTGTGTGTGTGTGTGTGTGTGTGTGTGTGTACTCACCTAGTTGTACTCACTTAGTTGAGGTTGCGGGGGTCGAGTCCGAGCTCCTGGCCCCGCCTCTTCACTGATCGCTACTAGGTCACTCTCCCTGAGCCGTGAGCTTTATCATACCTCTGCTTAAAGCTATGTATGGATCCTGCCTCCACTACATTGCTTCCCAAACTATTCCACTTACTGACTACTCTGTGGCTGAAGAAATACTTCCTAACATCCCTGTGATTCATCTGTGTCTTCAGCTTCCAACTGTGTCCCCTTGTTACTGTGTCCAATCTCTGGAACATCCTGTCTTTGTCCACCTTGTCAATTCCTCTCAGTATTTTGTATGTCGTTATCATGTCCCCCCTATCTCTCCTGTCCTCCAGTGTCGTCAGGTTGATTTCCCTTAACCTCTCCTCGTAGGACATACCTCTTAGCTCTGGGACTAGTCTTGTTGCAAACCTTTGCACTTTCTCTAGTTTCTTCACGTGCTTGGCTAGGTGTGGGTTCCAAACTGGTGCCGCATACTCCAATATGGGCCTAACATACACGGTGTACAGGGTCCTGAATGATTCCTTATTAAGATGTCGGAATGCTGTTCTGAGGTTTGCTAGGCGCCCATATGCTGCAGCAGTTATTTGGTTGATGTGCGCTTCAAGAGATGTGCCTGGTGTTATACTCACCCCAAGATCTTTTTCCTTGAGTGAGGTTTGTAGTCTCTGACCCCCTAGACTGTACTCCGTCTGCGGCCTTCTTTGCCCTTCCCCAATCTTCATGACTTTGCACTTGGTGGGATTGAACTCCAGGAGCCAATTGCTGGACCAGGTCTGCAGCCTGTCCAGATCCCTTTGTAGTTCTGCCTGGTCTTCGATCGAGTGAATTCTTCTCATCAACTTCACGTCATCTGCAAACAGGGACACCTCAGAGTCTATTCCTTCCGTCATGTCGTTCACAAATACCAGAAACAGCACTGGTCCTAGGACTGACCCCTGCGGGACCCCGCTGGTCACAGGTGCCCACTCTGACACCTCGCCACGTACCATGACTCGCTGCTGTCTTCCTGACAAGTATTCCCTGATCCATTGTAGTGCCTTCCCTGTTATCCCTGCTTGGTCCTCCAGTTTTTGCACCAATCTCTTGTGTGGAACTGTGTCAAACGCCTTCTTGCAGTCCAAGAAAATGCAATCCACCCACCCCTCTCTCTCTTGTCTTACTGCTGTCACCATGTCATAGAACTCCAGTAGGTTTGTGACACAGGATTTCCCGTCCCTGAAACCATGTTGGCTGCTGTTGATGAGATCATTCCTTTCTAGGTGTTCCACCACTCTTCTCCTGATAATCTTCTCCATGATTTTGCATACTATACATGTCAGTGACACTGGTCTGTAGTTTAATGCTTCATGTCTGTCTCCTTTTTTAAAGATTGGGACTACATTTGCTGTCTTCCATGCCTCAGGCAATCTCCCTGTTTCGATAGATGTATTGAATATTGTTGTTAGGGGTACACATAGCGCCTCTGCTCCCTCTCTCAATACCCATGGGGGGATGTTATCTGGCCCCATTGCCTTTGAGGTATCTAGCTCACTCAGAAGCCTCTTCACTTCTTCCTCGGTTGTGTGCACTGTGTCCAGCACTTGGTGGTGTGCCCCACCTCTCCGTCTTTCTGGAGTCCCTTCTGTCTCCTCTGTGAACACTTCTTTGAATCTCTTGTTGAGTTCTTCACATACTTCACGGTCATTTCTTGTTGTCTCTCCTCCTTCCTTCCTTAGCCTGATTACCTGGTCCTTGACTGTTGTTTTCCTCCTGATGTGGCTGTACAACAGTTTCGGGTCAGATTTGGCTTTCGCTGCTATGTCATTTTCATATTGTCTTTGGGCCTCCCTTCTGTGTGTGTGTGTGTGTGTGTACTCACCTAATTGTATGTGTGTGTGTACTCACCTATTTGTGTGTGTGTGTGTGTGTGTGTACTCACCTATTTGTGTGTGTGTGTGTGTGTGGTGTGTGTGCGTGTGTACTCACCTAATTGTGTTTGCAGGGGTCGAGACTCGGCTCCTGGCCCCTCCTCTTCACTGACCGCTACTGTGTCCTCCTCTCCCTGCTCCATGAGCTTTATCATGCCTCGTCTTAAAACTATGTATAGTTCCTGCCTCCACCACATCGCTTGCCAGACTATTCCACTTCCTAACAACTCTGTGACTGAAGAAATACTTCCTAACATCCCTTTGACTCATCTGAGTCTTCAGCTTCCAATTGTGACCCCTTGTTTCTGTGTCTCATCTCTGGAACATTCTGTCTATGTCCACCTTGTCTATTCCACGCAGTATTTTGTATGTCGTTATCATGTCTCCCCTGACCCTTCTGTTCTCCAGTGTCATCAGACCGATTTTCCTTAACCTTTCTTCATAGGATATTCCCGTTGCTCTGGGACTAGGCTTGTTGCAAACCTTTGCACTTTCTCTAATTTTTTGACGTGTTTAACCAGGTGTGGGTTCCAAACTGGTGCTGTGTACTCCAGTATGGGCCTGACGTACACAGTGTATAAAGTCCTGAACGATTCCTTACTGAGGTACCAGAACGCTATTCTCAGGTTTTCCAGGCGCCCATATGCAGCAGCAGTTATCTGGTTAATGTGTGCTTCTGGCGATGTACTCCGTATTATACTTACTCCTAGGTCTTTCTCCTTGAGTGAGGTTTGCAGTCTTTGGCCTCCTAGCCTATACTCTGTCTGCGGTCTTCTTTGCCCTTCTCCGATCTTCATGACTTTGCATTTGGCGGGGTTAAATTCTAGGAGCCAGTTGCTGGACCATGCATCCAGCCTGTCCAGGTCTCTTTGTAGACGTGTCTGGTCTGCATCTGATTTAATTCTCCTCATTCACATCATCTGCAAACAGGGACACTTCTGAGTCTATCCCTTCTGTCATGTCGTTCACATATACCAAGAATAGCACTGGTCCCAGGACAGACCCCTGTGGGACTCCTCTCATAACCGGCGCCCACTGTGATACCTCATCATGGACCATGACTCGCTGTTGCCTCCCTGTTAGGTATTCTCTGATCCATTGCAGTGCCCTTCTTGTTATATGTACTAATCTCTTGTGAGTAACTGTGTTGAAGGCCTTCTTGCAGACCAAGAAAATGCAATCAACCCACCCCTCCCTCTCATTTCTTACTTCAGTTACCATGTCATAAAACTCTAGTAGGTTTGTGGCACAGGATTTTCCTTCCATGAATCCGTGCTGGCTGTCGTTTATAATCTTCTTCTGCTCCAGGTGCTCCACCACTCTCTTCCTGATAATCTTCTCCATGACTTTGCATACTATACACGTCAGTGACACTGGTCTATAATTTAGTGTTTCATTTCTGTCTCCTTTCTAAAAGATGGGGACTACATTTGCCTTCTTCCATACTTCAGGTAGTTGCCCAGTTTCAAGGGAAGTGTTGAAGATTTTGGTTAGTGGCACACGTAGCATCTCTGCTCCCTTTCTAAGGACCCACGGGGAGATGTTGTTCAGTTCCATCGCCTTTGAGGTATCAAGATCACTTAGGAGCTTCTCCACCTCCTCCTCAGTTGTGTGTAATTCATCCAACACTTGTTGGTATATCCCTTGTTGATGTACCCCACTGTTTTGTCTTCCCAGTGTCCCTTCAGCCTCCACCATAAATACTTCCTGAAATCTCATGTTGAGCTCTTCACATACCTCTTGATCGTTTCTTGTGAGCTCCCCACCTTCTTTCCTCAGCCTGATTACCTGGTCCTTGACTGTTGTCTTCCTCCTGATGTAGCTGTAAAGCAGTTTCGGGTCAGACTTGACTTTTGATGCTATGTCATTTTCATACTGCCACTGCACCTCCCTCCTTATCTGTGCATACTCGTTTCTGGCTTGTCGACTAATCTCTTTATTTTCCTGAGTCCTTTGCTTTCTGTACTTTTTCCATTCTCTAGAGCACTTAGTTTTTGCCTCCCTACACCTTCGGGTAAACCAAGGGCTTGTTCTGTCCTTCCCATTATCTCTGTTTCTCTTGGGAACAAACCTTTCCTCTGCCTCCTTGCATTTTGTTGTTACAAAGTCCATCATATCGTTAACTGAGTTTCCTGCCAAATCCTGTTCCCACTGAACCTCCTGCAGGAAGGTCCTCTTTCCTGTGTAGTCTACCCTTTAATAGTTTGGCTTTTCCCTTTCTACTCCTGTTATCCTCTCCACTTTTAGCTCCACGATGTGGACCTAAAAGTGGTCACTAGTTCCAAGGGGCCTTTCATATGTGTTGTGCTCAGTGTCTGAGCTACTCAGAGTGGACACAAGGTCCACTCTTGCTGGTTCATCCTCCCCTGTCTCTCTCTGGTAGTGTCCCTAACATGTTGGTGCATGAGGCTTGCCAGTACCACATCCATCATCTTGGCTCTCCATGTTTTGGGACCCCCATGTGGCTTCAGGTTTTCCCAATCAATCTCCCTGTGATTGAAGTTGCCCATGACCAGTAACCTCGCTCTACTCGAGTGAGCCCTTCTTGCCACCTCAACTAGTGTGTCCACCATTGCTCTGTTGCACTCATCATATTCCTCTCTTGGCCTCCTGCAGTTCTGTGGTGGGTTATACATCACTGCAATGAATACCTTGTGTTCCCCTGTCTGAACTGTACCTACTATCTAATCCATTTCTCCAATCTCATCCATTTCTTTTATTTCTTGATAACCCCATAGTCTCTGGTAGGCGGGATTCCCCAGTGGAAGTAGGTCCTACCCAAAGAGATGGGTTAGTTGTAGTAGTAGTCGTGAAGGTTGTGTACATGTACTCAGAATCAAGATTCCATGATGTTGCAGTGTCTGACAAGTTGTACAAGAACTATATACAGAATCCCGTCTACCAGTGACTATGCCCTCGTCTGCTACCCGTCCCATTTCCACCTGACATTAGTATATAAGCATCAGGCGCCTTGCTTCTGCTTCAGAATCTCCACGACTACGGTGCTCTTCGCACCAACTCCAAGGTTGAGGGACTGATTACCTCATCTTCTGTACATAGTTCTACTGTCTTCAAGTTATGTCCCGGAATTTGTATTGATAAAGCCACTGGATGGCGAAACGTCTACAATAAAGATACCCAGATGTTGCACATGTGTCTTAATTTCATCTTGTCGGTATTGTATACCATTCTTGTACAACTTGTCAGACACTGCAACATCATGGAATCTTGATTCTGAGGACATGTACATAACCTTCACGACTATTACTACAACTAACCCATCTCTTTGAATAGGACCTACTCCCACTGGGGAATCCCGCCTACCAGTGACTATGCCCTCGTCTGCTACCCGTCCCATTTCCACCTGACGCTAGTATATAAGCGTCAGGCGCCTTGCTTCTGCTTCAGAATCTCCACGACTACGGTGCTCCTCGCACCTACTCCAAGGTTGAAGGACTTATTACCTCATCTTCTGTACATAGTTCTACTGTCTTCAAGTTATGTCCCGGAATTTGCATTGATAAAGCCACTGGATGGCGAAACGTCTACAATAAAGATACCCAGATGTTGCACATGTGTCTTAATTTCTGTGTGTGGGTTATTGTGGGGGTGGGGTTTGTGGTGAGGGGGATGGGGAGAGAGAGTACATTTTGTTGGTTACTGTGGGTTTCTCTTGTGGTGGGGTTTGAGCTGAGGGGGATGTGTGGGCTACTGTGGGTTACTGTAGGGGTGGAGTTTGTGCAGAGGGGGATGTGTGGGTTGCTGTGGGTTTCTGTAGGGGTAGGGTTTGTGCAGAGGGGGATGGGGGCAGAGGGTACAGTGAGTGGGTTTTGGGTTAGGTTGTTTGATTGCTTTGAGATTGCCATGGTTGTGTTCCTTCTGTGGGTGGTACTGGAGGGGGTTGTGTTTGTTCTTCCATTTGGGCCTGATTTCTCCTTCTCCCCACCTTCCTTACGTCCCATTCCTCCTTGCGATATTGCACTCTCTCTTTCAGTATCATTCTTTCTTCTTGTGTTCTGTTTCGGTCGAGGTACACACTCTGGAACTCCTGATTGTCCCTTATGTGCGCTTTCTCCTGCAGGATCCAGTTTCGAGCTGACTCTGCCTTGAAAATCGCTTTGACTCTGTGTTTTTTTCCCTCTCAAACCACCCAATTCTCTGAAAATTTGTCAGCTGGGTCATGTCATCTTCTCCTATTGTTTTCATGATGCTTTCAATCGCTTATTTCTCCTCCTGTTTCCTTGCCTCATAAGTTTCCCCATCTACTTCTTGGACCCCAGAGACAAAAACAGCCCTCTCCCTTTCATCCTCTGACTGTACTTCCCTGAGCATCCTCTGATACGAATTAGTTCCTGCCATTGACGTGTTGCTTCCTACTGTCTCTTCCCTATCCGGTGCCCCTGTGCTTATCTGTTCCTGGACATGGCAGTTGTCCGTTAGAGCCTCTGTGTATAGCCTAGCTCCTTCATTGTCTTTAGTCCCCTTATTACTTACTGCAGTTCACCCTGCCTTTTCCCAGGCCCCCCTTCCTTGGGTCCAATAGAGTCATTGCACACAGTATATCTCATTTGTTTCCTAATGTCCCCTCATTGGTGACTGATGTAGTAGTTCTTGGTATTTACCTGGAGTTTACCTAGAGAGAGTTCTGGGGGTCAACGCCCCCGCGGCCCGGTCTGTGACCAGGCCTCCTGGTGGATCAGAGCCTGATCAACCAGGCTGTTACTGTTGGCTGCACGCAATCCAACGTACCAGCCACAGCCCGGCTGGTCAGGTACTGACTTTAGGTGTTCGTCCAGTGCCTGCTTGAAGACAGCCGGGGGTCTATTGGTAATCCCCCTTATGTATGCTGGGAGGCAGTTGAACAGTCTTGGGCCCCTGACACTTATTGTATTGTCTCTTAACGTGCTAGTGACACCCCTGCTTTTCATTGGGGGTGTGAAAATTATTTAATTTCCGAAGCTATAGTGCCTAATAAGTGTTTAATGTATTGATTTGGGTCAAAATGTATTTGTATTTTGAATAGAACCAACCGGGTTTGCCCTGCGCCTGCGCGGATGTGTGGGGGGGACAGGTCGACTCAGGGCAGGGGTTGGCGGCAGTGTTTTCAAAGTTTCAAAGTTTATTCTCTATAAGGATTACAATGCTGAGTTTACAGAAATTTGGTTATTGTTTGGTTTACATGTAGTAAAATTGTGATTACAGAGTGTACCACTAGAACGCTTAGCATGGCTAGGCATTTCGGGCATACTTAGTTTTATTCTTAATTGTAAAATATTACAAATTATGAGGTAAGTTGGTATTATGGCTAAGTGACTAAATACTAGTTTATGAGTTTAGCAATGTGAATGCTTTTGTTTTGGCACAGTATATAGTTTCAGTATTGGAGTATCACAGGATTCATTATTTTAAGACTGAGATTAATATTTCTGTTTATGGTCAAATGAGTGAGTGAGTGTAAGTGTGAACCACCAGGTGGTATTCGTGTAGTTAGTTGACGGGGTGTATCAGGGAGATAAGATGTTTTCTAATGGTAGTTTTGAAGGTGATGAATGTGTCTGCAGTTCTAGAGTTCTCAGGTAGGGTGTTCCAGATTTTAGGGCCTTTGACATACATTGAATTTTTGTAAAGGTTTAGTCGGACACGGGGAATGTCGTAGAGATGTTTGTGTCTGGTGTTATGCCTGTGGGTTCTGTCACAACTATCAAGAAAGCATTTTAGGTCAAGGTTGATATTAGAGTTTAAGGCCCTGTAGATATAGATTGCACAGTAGTAAGTGTGGATGTACTGAACTGGGAGTAAGTTTAGATCTTTGAAGAGTGGGGGGGTGTGCTGCCAGGGATGGGATTTAGTGATTATTCTTACTGCAGCTTTTTGTTGGGTTATTATTGGCTTTAGGTGTGTTGCTGCAGTTGATCCCCAAGCACAAATAGCATAGGTGAGGTATGGATAAATAAGTGAGTGGTATAGTGTGAGAAGGGCATTTTGCGGCACGTAGTATCGTATCTTGGAGAGGATCCCAACCGTTTTGGATACTTTTTTGGCTATATGCTGGATATGGGTGCTGAAATTCAGGTTGTTGTCAAGGTATAAGCCTAGGAATTTTTCCCCATTATTTCTGGTAATTAGAGTGTTGTCAATCTTAATGTTAATTTGTGCATCTCCTGCTCTGCTACCAAACATAATATAGTAAGTTTTGTCAGTGTTAAGCGTAAGTTTATTGGCTGTCATCCAAGTCGATATTTTAATCAGCTCCTCATTCACAATGGTGTTGAGGGTGGCAAGATTAGGGTGAGAGATGACATAGTCGTGTCATCAGCAAAGAGAATGGGTTTCAGGTGTTGGGATACGTTTGGAAGGTCATTGATGTATATGAGGAAGAGCAGGGGACCAAGGACACTTCCCTGCGGAACTCCAGTATCAAGTGGCCGTGTTGCTGATGCTGTGTCTTTAATGGTGACGTACTGATACCTATTAGTAATGTAAGATTTGAAATAAGCAAGCGCATGGCCTCTTATACCGCAGTGGTCAAGTTTGTGGAGTAGGATTTGGTGGTTTACTGTGTCAAAAGCTTTTCTTAGGTCAATAAAAATTCCTAGTGGATATTCCTTATTTTCCAATGCTGTGTAAAGCAGATCTAGCATTTTTATGATTGCATCATTAGTGCTTTTATTTTTCCTGAATCCAAACTGGCAGGGGTTGAGTATGTTTTGAGCCGTTATAAATGAATACAGTCTCCTGTGCACGAGTTTCTCAAAGATTTTGGATAGCAATGGTAAGTTAGATATTGGCCTATAGTTGTTTAAGTCTGTAGGGTCACCACCTTTATGTATTGGTGTAACCCTTGCCATCTTGAGTAGTTTCGGGAAGGTGCTAGTCTCTATTGACTTGTTAAAAAGTAATGAAATAGCATGCGAAAGGACATGGGCCGCTCGCTTGTACAGTAATGGTGGGACATGAGACAGATTCCCCGAGTTATTTTTAAGTGACTTTATGATCCCAATGACTTCCGTGGGCTCAGTTGGTGCAAGATAGAAGGAATTAGGGAAATTACCATCTAGGTAGTCCCCGGCATTGCTGTTTGCAATGGCTGACTGCTGAGGAGAGACAGGCACCTAGCAACATCTGTTGGGGCAATGGATGAATTCCCTACTATGTTTGTTAACTGCTCATTACTCTGTAATTTGTCTATGATTGTAATCATGTCATAACGTGTTTATCATTCATTACCTTTGAAACTTGTCATGATTGTGACCAGCTCTACCTGGAGCTCATTACCTTTGTAACTTGGTCATGATTATGACCAGATCTAATTCATTACCTTTGTAACTTGCTCAGCTATCAAAACTTTGGAGTCCAGTCCCTGGACCAATTATGTAACTCTGTAATCTTTTGACTGCTGCCCACAGGATGGGTATGGGGTGCATAATAAACATATTAAACTAACTAAACTAATTGTAATAATGAATGTGTTGTTGTTCACTTGAGCCAGAATTTCTTGAAGATGAATTTATTATAGTATAAATATTATTTTAAAGTTTCATAATAACTTACTCTCTTTAAAATAAATGTTGTTTATTACTGAAAGTTAAATGTATTACTTTTGTTAATTATGAATGTGTGTTGTTATTGTTTTTGTTATGGCGTCGACAAATTTTTCCTCCAGGTGAGTTTATTAGTTTTTTCTTGTGTTTTATGTGAGATGATGATCCAAGATGATTGATGATGTGATAAATATTGATGTTAAGATTGATGTTAGTTATTGATGACGTCATAGACCTAAGTTTTGTTGTTTTATTGATGATAAACATTGATGTTCCCTCAACTTGTATCTTTCAACAATATATTTCTTCCAGCTGCTCTTGTCTACCACTTATATAACATTATTTGTTGGTATTTTGTGTTATTATTGACAGCCTACTAAGTCATTTAGGCCTTCATAGACCTACATCTTAAATTTTAATGAACCAAAAACTCGTATATTTCATTAATATATTTCTTACAGGTGTTGTCTAACATTTAATTTATCAATTATAATACAATTTTGTGATATATATCCCACCTGGGGGAATTATTTAGGCCTTCATAGGCCTACATCTTAAATTTTATTTAATGAACCAAAACTCGTATATTACCGTGAAAAATAATTTATTTATTTATTTAATTTGAACATGATACGGAGAAGTACAAAGTTATTACAGTGTAACATGCCAAAGCCCCTTGTATGTGGAGCATTATGGGCAGCTTAAAATTAACTTAAGATTAACTAAGCAATGATATATTCAGTGGTATAAACATTATTGTAAACAGATAACAATTTAGTACAAATGAGTATTACAAAGACAGGTCATATGGTCATTTACTGTGTTGCTGTGTAATTAGTAGAATGGAGTATTCTGTTAGGTAATGAAGTTAAGTAGTAAGAAAGTTTGATTGGGTCACAGGTTGACATGTATGAGATACAATAATGAGAGACATGTATGAAATTAAGACACATGTGCAACATCTTTATTGTAGACGTTTCACCATCCAGTGACTTTATCAATACAACTGATAAAGCTACTGGATGGTGAAATATCTATAATAAAGATACCCAGATGTTGCACATGTGTCTTAATTTCATCTTGTCGGTATTATATACCATTCTTGCACAGAAACATTTATGAGATACAATAATGAGACATATATGATTTTTGAGAAGTTTGAATTTATAAACAGACAGTGTTTCTTTTATATTCACAGGTAATGAATTCCAGATTTTAGGGCATTTTATGCGCATTGAGTTTTTGCATAGTGTGAGATGGACACGAGGAACATCAAAGAGTGATCTGTGCCTTGTGTTATGGTCATGTGTTCTGTTGAGGTTGGCAAGGAGATGTTTGAGGGGAGGGTTAATATCAGAGTTGAGTGTTCTATGTATGTAATAAGTGCAGTAATAAGTATGGATGTCTTGTATGGTGAGTAGGTTGAGTGTTTTGAATATTGGTGGAGTGTGCTGCCTGTAGTGAGAATTTGTTATCATTCTAACTGCAGCCTTTTGTTGGGTAATTAGTGGTCTGAGATGGTTTATTGTTGTTGAGCCCCATGCACAAATTCCATAGGTGAGATAGGAGTTAATAAGTGAGTGATATAGGGCCAGGAGGGCTGACTGTGGAACATAGTGCCGTATCTTCGATAGTATGCCTACGGTCTTGGAAATTTTTTTGGAAATTTGTTGTATATGTGCTTGAAATTTGAGTCTATTATCAAGGTGGATTCCTAAGAATTTTCCCTCTGTGAGTTTTGTGATAGGTGATCCATTTATCATTATGTTAAGAGAGACGTCTGTAGCTCTGTTACCAAACTGAATGAAGTAGGTTTTGTCAATGTTTAGTGTAAGTTTGTTGGTCCTCATCCAGGTTGATATTTTCTGTAATTCGGTATTTACAGTATTAGCTAGCATGACTGGGTTCGGGTGAGAGAAGACGTATGTAGTGTCATCTGCAAATAGTGTGGGTTTGAGTAGTTGCGATGCATTTGGTAAGTCATTTATGTATTTGAGAAAGAGAAGAGGGCCAAGGACACTTCCCTGTGGGACACCAACTGTAATTGGCTGTGCGGAAGAGTTTGCTCCATTTGTGTACACATATTGGCTTCTGTTGCTGAGGTATGACTTTAGGTAGTTGAGGGAGTGCTCTCTTATACCATAGTGCGACAATTTTATGTGGAACAAGTCATGGTCAACTGTATCAAAAGCTTTACATAAATCAGTGAAGATTCCCAGTGGGACTTCTTTTTTCTCTAGTGCAGTGTATATTTGTTGTAGCATGTGTATAATAGCATCATTCATATTTTTATTAGGCCTGAACCCAAATTGACAGGGGTTGAGTATGTTGTGGGAGATGAGGTAGGAATAGATTCACTTATGAATTAATTTTTCAAACATTTTAGAGAGAGGGTGTAAGTTCGATATTGGCCTATAGTTATTCAAGTCTGTTTGGTCTCCTCCTTATAAATTGGGGGGACCCTCGCTATTTTGAGTACTGTAGGAAAGGTAGAGGATTCGATGGATTTGTTAAAGAGTGTTGCAATTATTGGTGACACCACTTGCAATGCTTTTTTGTATATAAAGGGTGGTAAGGTGTTTAAATCTCCTGTCTCCTGTCCTCAGAGTTCTCACACAAAACTGGGACCTAAAAATTTATGCATTAGAAACATAACCAATAATTCTGGTATTATGGAAATTAATGTTGACTGTAGCAGCCAGTGAAAAGGTGGGTCCAGGAGCTAGGACTCTACCCCTGCAACCTCAACTAGGTGAGTACTTGCTGCAGCAAGGGAGGGGGGGTTACACATTCAGACATTACAGTGCCAGAGAAATGGTTATTGTTACCACTTACTAATGTTTCCTCTGGAGATTACTTGAAGCAGCTGGATCACCCACTACCTGCCTTAATACATATCTGTGTAAAACGATGTTTTGCTTATCTTTTGGAGGTGATCGCTCCTTATCTTCCCCATTAACGTGCCAATTCTTGCTGTCCTGCCTATTTCAGGATCAGATTTCCATTTCTTCCAGCCACAGTCTTTGAGGCCAATTCCCCATTAAGCCTCAGAGAACGCCGAAATTATGACACCAATTGCAGTGTGGTCCCACAATTGAATTTTAACATGGCGTCTCCTCTCCACCTTGCGCAGCCACGGAACGTTTTTTTTCCACTCGAATTTTCTCGAAGGTCAAATCAGAATCCTTTTTATACTTATTTACATTATTAAAAATTGTACACTATAATTTTGGAAAATGTACAAAATTTTGTACAATTACATTAATATATTTCTTACAGGTATTGTGTAGCATTTTATTTATCTATTATTTTATTTTTTATTTTATTTATTAATTTGAACATGATACAGAGAAGTACAAAAGAATACAGTTAAATGCACCATGCCAAAGCCCCTTGAATACAAAGCATTATGGGCAGGCTTAAAATTAACTAAGCAATGAAGTATTCAGTGGTAAAACATTATTGTAAACAGATAACAATTAACCCCTTCAGTGTCCAAGGCCCAAATCTGAAGTGGTGCCCCAGTGTCCAAGAATTTAAAAAAAAAAAAAATTGTTATTTTTTCTTATGAAATGGTAGAGATTCTTTTTGTGAAGGTAATAAAACAAAAAGTACGAAATTTGATGGAAAATTGACGAAATTATGCTCTCGCGAATTTTGATGTGTCAGCAATATTTATGAATCTGCGATTTTGCCAACTTTGACTCCCATTTTAGGCCAATTACATTATTCCAGTCAACCAAATTCTTAGCTATTTCACTAGTATTACTTCTATTCTATCGATTGAGCACAAGAAATCGCCAAGTCAACTGTTTCAACTACAAAATAAAGTGATCGGAAATTGTTAATTTGGCCAATTTAATTACACAAAGTTCAAAATATTCCAATTTCAAAATAGGATCCAGAATAAACAATGTAGGTATTCTTGGAACTAAACTAACATTTTTTTTCTGTTCATTAGTTACGTTTTGAGGCTTTACAAATAAATTCCATTTTGATTTTTTATTCACATAATGAATTTTTATTCACACCAAAAAATAGAAGATTTACTGTTATGCAATACTGTAATAGTTGTATAAATATAATCACCATATTTGTGAATGTATATTAGACCCACCAGCTGGCGTGTATTAGACGTGTGAGGTCGTTTGTTTACTCTTGAATATCGGCAAAAATTTAACATTTCCGCTACTTTGAGCTCAGTTTCAAGCCATTTCCAGTGCTAAAACCAATCAAAATCATCTCTATTTCTGTAATATGTCTTCCATTCTATCAAATGAGACCAAGAAATCCCAAATACAACTATAAAAAACATATGAAAAAACACTGCAAAGTCGCTGTTTTAATCGAAAAATCATGATTTCAGTTTTTTTCTCTCATTATACACAGTGTGCTGCAGGATTTGTTTTATGTGGTGCACACATACCACATAGATGTATTCTCTCATATCTAGGCCCAAATGTACCACTCACAGTTTATCAGAGTGAGCTGAGCTCATGACGTAGAGCTACGGTTTGGACCCTGAAAGTAAAGCCGTAGATCTACGGGACGGACCCTGAAAGGCTTAAGCACAAATGAGTATTACAAAAACAGGTCGTATGGTTGCTTGCACTGCTGTACAGTCAGTATTTATTTATTTATTTATTTATTTAATTTGAACATGATACAGAGAAGTACAAGGAATACAATTTTTAAAGTGCAGCATGCCAAAGCCCCTTGTATACAGAGCATTATGGGCAGCTTAAAATTAACTTAAGATTAACTAAGCAATGATATATTCAGTGGTACAAAAATTATTGTAAAACAGATAACAATTTAGTACAAATGAGTATTACAAAGACAGGTCATATGGTCATTTTGACTCTATGACCGCGGGTTCAATCCCGGCCGGGGGTATGGTTCATATGGTCATTTACTGTGTTGCTGTGTAATCAGTAGAATGGAGTATTCTGTTAGGTAATGAAGTTAAGTAGTAAGAAAGTTTGATTGGGTCACAGGTTGACATTTATGAGATACAATAATGAGACATATATGAGATGCAGTTTATGAGATACAATTATTCAGTATTTATTTAGTTGTGGGTGAGTAAGTGATTTTTGAGAAGAGACTTGAATTTATAAACAGACAGTGTTTCTTTCATATTCACAGGTAATGAATTCCAGATTTTAGGGCCTTTTATGTGCATTGAGTTTTTGCATAGCGTGCGATGGACACGAGGAACATCAAAGAGTGATCTGTGTCTTGTGTTATGGTCATGTGTTCTGTTGAGGTTGGTAAGGAGATGTTTGAGGGGAGGGTTAATATCAGAGTTAAGTGTTCTATGTATGTAATAGGTGCAATAATAAGTATGGATGTTTTGTATGGTGAGTAGGTTGAGTGTTTTGAATATTGGTGGAGTGTGCTGCCTGTAGTGAGAATTTGTTATCATTCTAACTGCAGCCTTTTGTTGGGTAATTAGTGGTCTGAGATGCTTAATTGTTGTTGAGCCCCATGCACAAATTCCATAGGTGAGATAGGGGTAAATAAGTGAGTGATATAGGGCCAGGAGGGCTGACTGTGGAACATAGTACCGCATCTTCGATAGTGCAATTTTGTAGTATAACAAAATTGCAATTTTGTAGTATATAGAGCACCTGGGGACTTATATAGGCCCTCATAGACTTATTGACAAAATATAAATTTTCCCCTATAGCTTTTATTACTTTATCTTTGGGGTGACAATGCGTAGCTTTATTTTACGTGTTATATTATTTTGTGGTATATATCCCACCTATTTTGTTTAGCAAGAGACAAATATTTCATGTGTTAGCTTGTATGTGCAGCCAGCAGTAACAACCTGGTTGATCAGTGGTCCACCACCAGTCCGGGTCACAGAGAAGGTTGCGGGGCCTTGACCCCCGAAACCCTCTCCAGGTATGATAGAAACAGTTGATCCAAGGAACTGGAGTTGTCTTCCACTTCCTTGGAGTGAACCACATGTGCCTCTCATTTCCTCAAACACTAAATTTCCCTGTGGGTTTAGTGCTTCCCCCTTAAATGTAATGCAGTATATAATTAATAATAATACTTGCACTCCAGATATTGTATATAACCTTGGTTATACTAGCACTCCGGGTATGTTATATAACCTTGGTTATACTAGCACTCCAGGTATTGTATATAACCTTGGTTATACTAGCACTCCAGGTATTGTATATAACCTTGGTTATACTAGCACTCCAGGTATGTTATATAACCTTGGTTATACTAGCACTCCAGGTATGTTATATAACCTTGGTTATACTAGCACTCCAGGTATGTTATATAACCTTGGTTATACTAGCACTCCAGGTATTGTATATAACCTTGGTTATACTAGCACTCCAGGTATTGTATATAACCTTGGTTATACTAGCACTCCAGGTATTGTATATAACCTTGGTTATACTAGCACTCCAGGTATGTTATATAACCTTGGTTATACTAGCACTCCAGGTATTGTATATAACCTTGGTTATACTAGCACTCCAGGTATTGTATATAACCTTGGTTATACTAGCACTCCAGGTATGTTATATAACCTTGGTTATACTAGCACTCCAGGTATTGTATATAACCTTGGTTATACTAGCACTCCAGGTATTGTATATAACCTTGGGTATACTAGCACTCCAGGTATGTTATATAACCTTGGTTATACTAGCACTCCGGGTATGGTATATAACCTTGGTTATACTAGCACTCCAGGTATGTTATATAACCTTGGTTATACTAGCACTCCGGGTATGGTATATAACCTTGGTTATACTAGCACTCCAGGTATGTTATATAACCTTGGTTATACTAGCACTCCAAGTATGGTATATAACCTTGGTTATACTAGCACTCCAAGTATGGTATATAACTTGGTTATACTAGCACTCCAGGTATGGTATATAACCTTGGATATACTAGCACTCCAGGTATGTATATAACCTTGGTTATAATAGCACTCCAGGTATGGTATATAACCTTGGTTATACTAGCACTCCAGGTATGTATATAACCTTGGTTATAATAGCACTCCAGGTATGGTATATAACCTTGGTTATACTAGCACTCCAGGTATGGGATATAACCTTGGTTATACTAGCACTCCAGGTATGGTATATAACCTTGGTTATACTAGCACTCCAGGTATTGTATATAACCTTGGTTATACTAGCACTCCAGGTATGTTATATAACCTTGGTTATACTAGCACTCCAGGTATGTTATATAACCTTGGTTATACTAGCACTCCAGGTATGGTATATAACCTTGGTTATACTAGCACTCCAGGTATGTTATATAACCTTGGTTATACTAGCACTCCAGGTATGGTATATAGCCTTGGTTATACTAGCACTCCAGGTATGGTATATAACCTAGGTTATACTAGCACTCCAGGTATGGTATATAACCTTGGTTATACTAGCACTCCAGGTATGGTATATAACCTAGGTTATACTAGCACTCCAGGTATGGTATATAGCCTTGGTTATACTAGCACTCCAGGTATGGTATATAACCTAGGTTATACTAGCACTCCAGGTATGGTATATAGCCTTGGTTACTAGCACTCCAGGTATGGTATATAACCTAGGTTATACTAGCACTCCAGGTATGGTATATAACCTTGGTTATACTAGCACTCCAGGTATGGTATATAACCTTGGTTATACTAGCACTCCAGGTATGTTATATAACCTTGGTTATACTAGCACTCCAGGTATGGTATATAGCCTTGGTTATACTAGCACTCCAGGTATGGTATATAACCTAGGTTATACTAGCACTCCAGGTATGGTATATAACCTTGGTTATACTAGCACTCCAGGTATGGTATATAACCTAGGTTATACTAGCACTCCAGGTATGGTATATAACCTTGGTTATACTAGCACTCCAGGTATGGTATATAACCTTGGTTATATTAGCACTCCAGGTATCATATATAACCTTGGTTATACTAGCACTCCAGGTATGTCATATAACTTTGGTTATACTAGCACTCCAGGTATGTTATATAACCTTGGTTATACTAGCACTCCAGGTATGTTATATAACCTTGGTTATACTAGCACTCCAGGTATGTTATATAACCTTGGTTATACTAGCACTCCAGGTATGTTATATAACTTTGGTTATACTATCTCTCCAGGTATGTTATATAACCTTGGTTATACTAGCACTCCAGGTATGTTATATAACTTTGGTTATACTATCTCTCCAGGTATGTTATATAACCTTGGTTATACTAGCACTCCAGGTATGTTATATAACCTTGGTTATACTAGCACTCCAGGTATGTTATATAACCTTGGTTATACTAGCACTCCAGGTATGTTATATAACCTTGGTTATACTAGCACTCCAGGTATGTTATATAACCTTGGTTATACTAGCTCTCCAGGTATGTTATATAACCTTAGTTATACTAGCACTCCAGGTATGTTATATAACCTTGGTTATACTAGCACTCCAGGTATGTTATATAACCTTGGTTATACTAGCACTCCAGGTATGTTATATAACTTTGGTTATACTATCTCTCCAGGTATGTTATATAACCTTGGTTATTCTAGCACTCCAGGTATGTTATATAACCTTGGTTATACTAGCACTCCAGGTATGTTATATAACCTTGGTTATACTAGCACTCCAGGTATGTTATATAACCTTGGTTATACTAGCACTCCAGGTATGTTATATAACCTTGGTTATACTACCACTCCAGGTATGTTATATAACCTTGGTTATACTAGCACTCCAGGTATGTTATATAACCTTGGTTATACTAGCACTCCAGGTATGTTATATAACCTTGGTTATACTAGCACTCCAGGTATGTTATATAACCTTGGTTATACTAGCACTCCAGGTATGGTATATAGCCTTGGTTATACTAGCACTCCAGGTATGGTATATAACCTTGGTTATACTAGCACTCCAGGTATGTTATATAACCTTGGTTATACTAGCACTCCAGGTATGTTATATAACCTTGGTTATACTAGCACTCCAGGTATGGTATATATCCTAGGTTATACTAGTACTCCAGGTATGTTATATAACCTTGGTTATACTAGCACTCCAGGTATGGTATATAACCTAGGTTATACTAGCACTCCAGGTATGGTATATAGCCTTGGTTATACTAGCACTCCAGGTATGGTATATAACCTAGGTTATACTAGCACTCCAGGTATGGTATATAGCCTTGGTTATACTAGCACTCCAGGTATGGTATATAACCTAGGTTATACTAGCACTCCAGGTATGGTATATAACCTTGGTTATACTAGCACTCCAGGTATGGTATATAACCTTGGTTATACTAGCACTCCAGGTATGTTATATAACCTTGGTTATACTAGCACTCCAGGTATGGTATATAGCCTTGGTTATACTAGCACTCCAGGTATGGTATATAACCTAGGTTATACTAGCACTCCAGGTATGGTATATAACCTTGGTTATACTAGCACTCCAGGTATGGTATATAACCTAGGTTATACTAGCACTCCAGGTATGGTATATAACCTTGGTTATACTAGCACTCCAGGTATGGTATATAACCTTGGTTATATTAGCACTCCAGGTATCATATATAACCTTGGTTATACTAGCACTCCAGGTATGTCATATAACTTTGGTTATACTAGCACTCCAGGTATGTTATATAACCTTGGTTATACTAGCACTCCAGGTATGTTATATAACCTTGGTTATACTAGCACTCCAGGTATGTTATATAACCTTGGTTATACTAGCACTCCAGGTATGTTATATAACTTTGGTTATACTATCTCTCCAGGTATGTTATATAACCTTGGTTATACTAGCACTCCAGGTATGTTATATATCCTTGGTTATACTAGCACTCCAGGTATGTTATATAACCTTGGTTATACTAGCACTCCAGGTATGTTATATAACCTTGGTTATACTAGCACTCCAGGTATGTTATATAACCTTGGTTATACTAGCACTCCAGGTATGTTATATAACCTTGGTTATACTAGCACTCCAGGTATGTTATATAACCTTGGTTATACTAGCACTCCAGGTATGTTATATAACCTTGGTTTTACTAGCACTCCAGGTATGTTATATAACTTTGGTTATACTATCTCTCCAGGTATGTTATATAACCTTGGTTATTCTAGCACTCCAGGTATGTTATATAACCTTGGTTATACTAGCACTCCAGGTATGTTATATAACCTTGGTTATACTAGCACTCCAGGTATGTTATATAACCTTTGTTGTACTAGCACTCCAGGTATGTTATATAACCTTGGTTATACTAGCACTCCAGGTATGTTATATAACTTTGGTTATACTATCTCTCCAGGTATGTTATATAACCTTGGTTATTCTAGCACTCCAGGTATGTTATATAACCTTGGTTATACTAGCACTCCAGGTATGTTATATAACCTTGGTTATACTAGCACTCCAGGTATGTTATATAACCTTGGTTATACTAGCACTCCAGGTATGTTATATAACCTTGGTTATACTAGCACTCCAGGTATGTTATATAACCTTTGTTATACTAGCACTCCAGGTATGGTATATAACCTTGGTTATACTCACTCTCAACTTCTCTGTGGAACTCAAACATTGTTTCACACTTTGCATTATGTAGAGCCAGTGTATGTTATGTAATAAGTACGTTTTGTGTTAATTTTTATTTTGTGAGATATTAAATAAAGGTGGTAAAGTTAGGTAAACTAAGTTGTTATATTGTTTAATTAAGATTAGGCTTGGTTAAGTTAGGTTAGATATTGTAAGGTATTGTATCATGTAATTAAAGTTAGATTAGATATCTATTAATTCAGGTTATGTTAATTCAGGTTATGTTAATTCAGGTTATGTTAATTCAGGTTATGGTAATTCAGGCTATGTTAATTCAGGTTATTTTAATTCAGGTTATATTAGGTAAGGTAAAGTATTATATCAATTAATTAAGGTCAGAATTGGAATCATTTAATTAAGATTGTTTTAGTTATTGTTTATCTGATATTAGGTTAGGTATCATTTAATTAAGATTAAGTTAGTTATTTCTTAATTAAGATTAGGTTAGGTATTAATTAATATTTACCACTCACAGTTTATCTGAGTGAGTGAAGGTCATGACAACACTACTTGATGGCCACTGAAAGTGTTAAGCAAATATAATTTTACAATTCAGGTAATACAAGCGACCGCTGCTTATACAGCAGGTTAGTTCCAGGCTACTGTATAGCCCTGCTTATGCAGCAGGTTAGTTCCAGGCTGCTGTATGGCCCTGCTTATGCAACAGGTTAGTTCCAGGCTACTGTATGGCCCTGCTTATGCTACAGGTTAGTTCCAGGCTACTGTATGGCCCTGCTTATACAGCAGGTTAGTTCCAGGCTACAGCAGGTTGTGCTCCAGGCTACTGTATGGCCCTGCTTATACAGCAGGTTAGGTTCCAGGCTACTGTATGCCCCTGCTTATACACCAGGTTAGGTTCCAGGCTGCTGTATGACCCTGCTTATACGGCAAGTTAGGTTTGAGGGTACTGTATGACCCTGCTTATACAGCAGGTTAGGTTCCAGGCTACTGTATGCCCCAGCTTATACACCAGGTTAGGTTCCAGGCTACTGTATGACCCTGCTTATACAGCAGGTTAGGTTCCAGGCTACTGTATGGCCCTTCTTATACAGCAGGGTAGGTTCCAGGCTACTGTATGACCCTTCTTATATAGCAGGTTATGTTCCAGGCTACTGTAGGGCCCTGCCTATACAGCAGGTTATGTTCCAGGCTACTGTATGCCCCTGCTTATACACCAGGTTAGGTTCCAGGCTACTGTATGACCCTGCTTATACAGCAGGTTAGGTTCCAGGCTACTGTATGGCCCTTCTTATACAGCAGGTTAGGTTCCAGGCTACTGTATGCCCCTGCTTATACACCAGGTTAGGTTCCAGGCTACTGTATGGTCCTGCTTATACACCAGGTTAAGTTCCAGACTACTGTATGACCCTGCTTATACAGCAGGTTAAGTTTCAGGCTACTGTATGGCCCTTCTTATACAGCGGGTTGGGTTCCAGGCTACTGTATGACCCTGCCTGTACAGCAGGTTAGGTTCCAGGCTACTGTAGGTCCCTGTTTATACAGCAGGTTAAGTTACAGGCTACTGTAGTGCCCTGCTTATACACGAGGTTAGGTTCTGGGCTGCTGTAGGGCCCTGCTTATGAAACAGGTTGGGTTCCAGGCTACTGTAGGGCTCTGCTTTTACAGCAGGTTAGGTTCTGGGCTGCTGTAGGGCCCTGCTTATGAAACAGGTTGGTTTCAAGGCTGCTGTAAGGCCCTACTTATACAGCAGGTTAGGTTCAAAGCTACTGTGTGGTCCTGCTTATACAGCAGGTTAGGTTCTGGGCTGCTGTAAAGTGAAAATCACTGTACAGTGCATATAAGAGCCTGATAACATGTTTACACTATCATATATTAAAGATTCTTTATTTGAGCATAATACAATGTTTGTACATAGATGGGTGATAGGTGTGCATGTAGAAAGCCCCTTAGTATACAGAGCATTTTGGGCAAACTTATGCCTCTTAAGACTAATAAGGCACATATATATATGGTCTCTAAATGGTTGTAACAATATATTTAGCAGTTACAGTGAACACTTTTGTTGAGCTTAATTGTTTGAAGGATTACAAGTTGGTTTATGATTATAGGTAATGAGAATTCTAGCATATCAATATATTTTGAATGCATTCAATATATTTAATGGTTGTGAAGATTACAGATAATAAGAATAAGAATACAGCTTCTCCTCACTTACCGACGGAGTTCTGTTCCTAAGAGTATGTCAGTAAACGAATTTGTCGGTAAGTGAGTATTACGATTGACCTTAGATTTGTAATATATTTGGCCTGAGTATAGGAGATGCTTAATATCGAATATACTCATGGAAAATCATAATAAGGATTTATACGATGGGGTGATGAAAAGACTGCATTACAACTTGTTTTTAATACTTTAACGCAATTTACATAATATTCTATAAGGTATTTTAAAATGGTACCTTTACTTATAAAGAAATAACACTTAACAGACTTATAACTTATATACCATTTAAAATTACATTTTCTGACTGAATGGGTATTTACTTGTAAAATTGATAAAGTTACATGGTCACTCGAACCAGAGACGATCCAAGCTTAATAATTGAAATCTCTTTAAACACTGAAGAGATTTTACTTGGTGAGAGTCTTACAAATACTCTACTTTCAAGAGACTGAGAGAATAATACTATACTGCTGAATAACTTCTCAGTCAAAGTAAACGAGTAAGTAGAGAGGACCTTCTCAAGACTGAGAGAGGTGTTGTGCTGCTTAATCCACACCACTCACACCTGACGTCAACTCCCATCAGGCAAGTAGTGCAGAGGTGATGCCACACAAACAAATTGGCTGTTACCCATGGTGAACGATCCATTTCCTCACTAAAATAAATTTTTTATTTTATTATTAACACACTGGCCGATTCCCACCAAGGCAGGGTGGCCCGAAAAAGAAAAACTTTCACCATCATTCACACCATCACTGTCTTGCCAGAAGGGTGCTTTACACTACAGTTTTTAAACTGCAACATTAGCACCCCTCCTTCAGAGTGCAGGCACTGTACTTCCCATCTCCAGGACTCAAGTCCGGCCTGCCGGTTTCCCTGAATCCCTTCATAAATGTTACTTTGCTCTCACTCCAACAGCACGTCAAGTATTAAAAAACATTTGTCTCCATTCACTCCTATCAAACACGCTCACGCATGCCTGCTGGAAGTCCAAGCCCCTCGCACACAAAACCTCCTTTACCCCCTCCCTCCAACCTTTCCTAGGCCGACCCCTACCCCGCCTTCCTTCCACTACAGACTGATACACTCTTGAAGTCATTCTGTTTCCCTCCATTCTCTCTACATGTCCAAACCACCTCAACAACCCTTCCTCAGCCCTCTGGACAACAGTTTTGGTAATCCCACACCTCCTCCTAACTTCCAAACTACGAATTCTCTGCATTATATACACACCACACATTGCCCTCAGACATGACATCTGCACTGCCTCCAGCCTTCTCCTCGCTGCAACATTCATCACCCACGCTTCACACCCATATAAGAGCATTGGTAAAACTATACTAGAATACTAGAATAAATATATGAGTATAATGAAAATGGGAAAGATGAAAGTGAATATTTAATATTATAAAGCTGATTACTCTTGTTTTAGCATTTAACGATAGTAATCGCAATGTAATATTAGAAAGATGAACAAATATGAAAGACATATATATCATAACCGCATCTCGGTGTAACAGAGAGGAGCATACTATAATGTCACCTTTGCACCATTTATAATATTTCTGGTATATTTTTCAATGTTTATACAGTAGTGTACTGTATGCTGAAAGAAACAGAATAGATGAAATCAGCTGTAATATACATTATTTAGGTATAAATGCTGGTCAGAGAGCCTGTAGTAAGTCCGAGGCATTGGTAAACGAGTATGTTGCTAAGTGAGGAGAGGCTGCACTCTCATAGTTATGCTTATGTGTACCTGTACCGAAATAAACTTACACACTGTGCTGGCATGTAGATACACATTAAAATCACTAAGAGGGTCTTATTAGTCTTGAGGACACCATATTAGTAATTATAATAATAGTAACACGTATTAATCACTCTGAGGCGTATTAATGCCTTAACTGTCCAAACGTACATAAGAACATAAGAATTAAGAAAGAAGGAACACTGTAACAGGCCTACTGACCCATGCAGAGCAGGTCCATGTCCCCCCTCCCCAGATTAGACCAATGACCCCCCCCCCCGGATTAGCCCAATGGCCCACCCAGTCTGGTCACATCCACTCAAGGATGGAGCACTGCACCAGACCCAGCAGCACAAGCTAGTCAGGTCCAACTCACACCCACCCACACCCACTCATGAATTTATCTAACCTATTTTTAAAACTACACAACGTTTTAGCCTGAATAACTGGACTCGGGAGTTTGTTCCACTCATCCACAACTCTATTACCAAACCAGTGCTTTCCTATATCCTTCCTGAATCTGAATTTTTCCAACTTGAAACCATTGCTGCGAGTCCTGTCTTGGCTGGAAATTTTCAGCACGCTATTTACATCCCCTTTATTTATTCCTGTTTTCCATTTATACACCTCGATCATATCCCCCCTAATTCTACGCCTTTCGAGAGAGTGCAGATTCAGGGGCCTCAGTCTATCCTCATAGGGAAGATTTCTGATACATGGGATCATCTTTGTCATCCTCCTCTGTGCGTATTCCAGAGCATTTATACCCATTCTGTAATACGGTGACCAGAACTGAGCAGCATAGTCTAAATGAGGCCTAACCAAGGATATATAGAGTTGAAGAACAACCTGAGGACTTCTATTATTTATACTTCTAGACATGAAGCCAAGAATTCTGTTAGCTTTATTGCGAACACTAATGCACTGTTGTCTTGGTTTTAGATTACTGCTAACCAGAACTCCTAAATCCTTTTCGCAATCAGTAGTATTAAGATCCACATTATTTAGTTTATATGTGGCGTGGTTATTTAACTGTCCAACATTTAGAACTTTGCATTTGTCAATATTAAACTGCATCTGCCACTTCTCCGACCATTGCATAAGTCTATTCAAATCATCCTGGAGTGCTCTAGTGTCCTCATTAGAATGAATTGGATGGCCTATTTTGGTGTCATCAGCAAATTTGCTTATGTCGCTATTTGTTACCTCACCTATGTCGTTTATGTAAATTGTGAACAGCAACGGGCCCAACACTGACCCCTGAGGAACACCGCTTTTGATGTGCCCCCATTCTGATTTCTCCCCATTTATGCAAACCCTCTGCTGTCTATTTGTCAGCCATGCCTCTACCCAGGAAAAAATTTCTCCTATTCCATGTGCCTTAAGTTTCCTCAATAGCCTCTTGTGAGGAACTCTATCGAAAGCCCTACTGAAGCCCATATACACAATATCATATTCATTACCATGATATACCTCCTCAAACACCTTAGTGAAAAAAGTTAATAAATTCGTAAGACAGGAACGCCCCTTTGTAAAACCGTGTTGAGATTCATTAACCCTTTGACTGTCGCGGCCATATGTATACGTCTTACGAGGTACAGTGTTTGACGTATATATACTCATAAATTCTAGCGGCTTCAAATCAAGAAGGAGAAAGCTGGTAGGCCCACATGTGAGTGAATGGGTCTGTGTGGTCAGTGTGCACCACATAAAAAAAAATCCTGGAGCACGCAGTGCATAATGAGAAAAAAAAAAACTCTGACCGTTTTTTTAATTAAAATGCCGATTTTGTGGTCTATTTTCGTATAGTATTTATGGTTGTATTCTCGTTTTCTTGGTCTCCTTTGATAGAATGGAAAACATATAGAAAAAAGAGATGATTTTGATAGATTTTACTATAAAAAGAACCTGGAAATGGAGCTCAAAGTAGGGGAATTGTTTGATTTTTGCCGATCAAAAGTAAACAAATGACATCATTGTCCAATAAATGTCCAACTAGCCATTCTAATATGCAGTCATGAATGTTTTGATGTTATTTATACAGTTATTACAGTATTGGAGTAGTCTGCATAATATTAAATCTTCTACTTTTTGTTTGAATAAAAATTCAAAATAGAAAGCAAGAGTAATATCAGAGGGGCCTGGAGACATGACTGATGAACAAAGAAAATGTTATTTTAGAGCCAGGAATGTCTGCATTGTTCATTCTGGACCTTATTTTAAAATTGTCATATTTTTTAATTTTCGTGAAATTGGCCAAATTGCAAATTTCTGACCACGTTATTGGGTAGCTGAAATTGGTAAATGGGCAGTTTCTTGTACTCAGTCGATAGAAAAAATGGAATTCTAAAGAAATAGCTATGAGTTTGGTCCACTGGAGCAATGGAATTAGCCGAAAATAGGGCTCAAAGTGGGCGAAATTGCCGATTTGTAAATACCGCCAAGGTCGCTAACTTCGCGAGAGCGTAATTCCATCAGTTTTCCATCAAATTGTGTGTGAGGTTGAGAGCAAACAGTAAGGCATGAGTCACTAGGGACATTTTCGTGGACTTGTTCTATGACGTGTTTGACCCCCCTGTGAAAAAGAACCTCCTGGAAAATAAAGTGTCACTCATGTGCCTCCTGGTAATGGACAGTGCTCCTGCTCATCCTCACGACTTGCAAGAGCAAATTGCGGGGGAGTTGAGCTTCATCAGGGTGAAGTTTTTGCCTCCAAATACCACTCCTTTCCTCCAGCCCATGAACCAGCAGGTCATTTCAAACTTCAAAAAACTGTACACCAAAGCAGTGTCTCAAAAGTGCTTTGAAGTGACCCTAAGAGAGTTCTGGAAAGATCACTTCAGTATCCTCAGTTTCTTAAACCTTATAGGTAAGGTTTGGGAGGGATTGACTTGCAGGACTTTGAACTCTGCTTGGAAAAAATTGTGGCCAGAATGTGTACAAGAGAGGGATTTTGAAGGGTTTGGGGCTAACCTTGAGGAGCCTATGCCACTTGTGGAATCTATTGTGGCACTGGGAAAGTCCATGGGGTTGGAGGTTAGTGGCGAGGATGTGGAAGAGTTGGTGGAGGACCACGACGAAGAGCTAACCACTACAGAGCTGCAAGAGCTTCATGTGCAACAGCAACAGATCACAGCTCAGGAATTTGCTTCAGAGGAGGAGGAAGAGAGACAGAGGATGTTGCCTTTGTGAAAGATTAAGGAAATGTGTACAATGTGACAAAGTTGCAAGCATTTATGCAAGAATATTATCCTGACATAGATGTTGCAAGCCATATTGGCAACATGTACAATAACACTTATGTCCCATTTTAGGGAAATGTTAACTCTTTCAGGGTCCAGAGGTCAAATCTCAAATGGTGCACCAGGGTCCAAGAATTTTTGAAAAAAAAAAAAAATTCTTACAGAATTGATAATAATTTTCTGTAGGTAATAAAACAAAAAAAGAAAATTTTGATTAGTAGTTACTGAGATATAGAGGCATGAAGTTGACCCTCAGTGACCTGGTGGTGGCGTGAAGTTGACCCTCAGTGACCTGGTGGAGGCATGAAGTTGACCCTCAGTGACCTGGTGGCAGTGTGAAGTTGACCCTCAGTGACCTGGTGGTGGCATGAAGTTGACCCTCAGTGACCTGGTGGCAGCGTGAAGTTGACCCTCAGTGACCTGGTGGTGGCGTGAAGTTGACCCTCAGTGACCTGGTGGTGGCGTGAAGTTGACCCTCAGTGACCTGGTGGCGGCGTGAAGTTGACCCTCAGTGACCTGGTGGTGGCATGAAGTTGACCCTCAGTGACCTGGTGGCAGCGTGAAGTTGACCCTCAGTGACCTGGTGGCGGCGTGAAGTTGACCCTCAGTGACCTGGTGGCGGCGTGAAGTTGACCCTCAGTGACCTGGTGGTGGCGTGAAGTTGACCCTCAGTGACCTGGTGGCGGCATGAAGTTGACCCTCAGTGACCTGGTGGCGGCGTGAAGTTGACCCTCAGAGACCTGGTGGTGGCATGAAGTTGACCCTCAGTAACCTGGTGGTGGTGTGAAGGTGACCCTCAGTGACCTGGTGGTGGCGTGAAGTTGACCCTCAGTGACCTGGTGGTGGCATAAAGGTGACCCTCAGTGACCTGGTGGTGGCATAAAGGTGACCCTCAGTGACCTGGTGGTGGCATAAAGGTGACCCTCAGTGACCTGGTGGTGGCGTGAAGTTGACCCTCAGTGACCTGGTGTTGGCATAAAGGTGACCCTCAGTGACCTGGTGGTGGCATAAAGGTGACCCTCAGTGACCTGGTGGTGGCGTGAAGTTGACCCTCAGTGACCTGGTGGTGGCATAAAGGTGACCCTCAGTGACCTGGTGGTGTCATAAAGGTGACCCTCAGTGACCTGGTGGTGGCGTGAAGTTAACCCTCAGTGACCTGGTGGTGGCATAAAGGTGACCCTCAGTGACCTGGTGGTGGCATAAAGGTGACCCTCAGTGACCTGGTGGTGGCATGAAGTTGACCCTCAGTGACCTGGTGGTGGCATGAAGTTGACCCTCAGTGACCTGGTGGTGGCATAAAGGTGACCTGGTGGCGGCATAAAGGTGACCCTCAGTGACCTGGTGGCGGCATAAAGGTGACCCTCAGTGACCTGGTGGCGGCATAAAGGTGACCCTCAGTGACCTGGTGGCGGCATAAAGGTGACCCTCAGTGACCTGGTGGCGGCATAAAGGTGACCCTCAGTGACCTGGTGGTGGCACAAAGGTGACCCTCAGTGACCTGGTGGTGGCATAAAGGTGACCCTCAGTGACCTGGTGGCGGCATAAAGGTGACCCTCAGTGACCTGGTGGCGGCATAAAGTTGACCCTCAGTGACCTGGTGGCGGCATAAAGGTGACCCTCAGTGACCTGGTGGCGGCATAAAGTTGACCCTCAGTGACCTGGTGGCGGCATAAAGGTGACCCTCAGTGACCTGGTGGCGGCATAAAGTTGACCCTCAGTGACCTGGTGGCGGCATAAAGGTGACCCTCAGTGACCTGGTGGCGGCATAAAGGTGACCCTCAGTGACCTGGTGGCGGCATAAAGTTGACCCTCAGTGACCTGGTGGCGGCATAAAGGTGACCCTCAGTGACCTGGTGGCGGCAACATCCACGACTTCCGTAAAGTCTCATTATTTTATTTTAGGCTTTTGTTACTTTTTCTTTTCTAATGTTTTTTTTTTCCAGTAACTTTTGTGGCCTGTGAGACCAGTATAATGTATAATGAATAAATGTACACTCATTATATTCAACACAATAACTGCACTAATTTGTTTATCATTATACTGCTTACAAAACTGTTTACAAGTTTATTGTAAATGAAATAATGATGAAAATATTAGTGTGGTTGTGTTGAGTACAACAGTACTAAATAGTACCATATGGTACAATGGTGCTGTAGGGTGCAATGGTACCATATGGTACAATGTACCATAGGGTTCAATAGTACCATATGGTACACTGTACCATGTGGTACAATGGTACCATATTGTACAATGGTACCATATGGTACAATGGTACCATATGGTGCAATGGTACCAAATGGTGCAGAGGTGGCATATGGTACATTGTACCATATGGTACAATGATATGTTATGGTACATTGTACCATATGGTACTGTTGTATTCACAATAACCTCACTAATATTTTCATCATTATTTCGTTTACAATAATTGTTTACAACAAAAAATGCAAAAATGTTGTGTATTATTATTGTTCTATTATATATTTTTACATATATACAGCCACTGGACATGTTGCTTGAGGTGGATGATGATGCACTTTGTCTTGGAAACTGCTGAGTCAGTGTCCCACACTCACTCACTCAGTCCTGGCTGGTGCCTCGTGGCACCAACAACTCCTACTGGCCATGTGGCACAGGGTATTATATGGTACAGGGTACCATGCAGTACAGAATACCATATGGTGCAGGGTACCATATGGTGCAGGGTACCGTGTGGTACATGGTACCATACAGTACAGAATACCATATGGTGCAGGGTACCATATGGTGCAGGGTACCAAATGATATATGGTACCATACAGTACAGGGCACCATATGGTACAGATACATGGATAACTATGGAAATAAGTCACCTTGACTTTTTTGGGTTATCCTAGGATTTTATACATATGCTGCTATGTATGATAGTCTATGTAACTACTATTTGTGTACACCTGAATAAACTTACTTGGTCACATGTGGTGTCGTAGGTAAGTTTATTTAGGTTTACTCAAATAATGTTACATAGATTATCATACATAGCAGCATATGTTTGGAGACGTCAGACAGATGTATTCCCATTAGGGTCCCTGTACCATATGATACCATTGTATAATATGGCACCAATGTACCATATGGTAACATTGTACAATATGGTACAATATACCATATGGCACAGAACCATAGAATTTCTCTTCAGATCCACTTCCATCAGTCTTAGAACTATAAGTTGGGAAGAGGAGAGTCAGAATTCGCCCGGGGAGTGAGAGCTTCCTTGCCGCCAGGCATGATGAACAAAGCCGCTTTGGCGGCGTTCCCACAATGCCATGCTGGCATCCAGATTTTTCTATAGTGTGTACATTGACCACCCAGACCCATTCTCTTAGATGTAGGCCTGCCAGCCTTCTCGAGCTAAATTTGAGGCCACTAGAATTTTGGCTTAGTTCTACGGTTTAGACCCACAGCTCAAAGCCGTAGAACTACGGCACCGACCCTGGAAGGGTTAAAGGGACACGAGAAACAGAGCTCTCTGGATGAATATTTTGTGCGACAGGAGTCTGGCAACTCTCAAGTTGTTCCCAGTGACATTAAAAAACCAAGAAGGGAGATAACCCCAGAAAAAGATTTGTTACCTAAAGTCTTTATGGAAGGGGATTCCCCTTCCTAACACTAGTACACCTTCATCTTCTCCCCTCCTCCCGTCTCATCACTCGTCAACAAGTCCACAATAAAGGTAAGTGTCATTTCAGTATTGTTTATTGTGCATGTATCATTGTTTTCTGTGTAGGGAAATGTATATTTCATGTAAAAAAATGATTGTTTAATACTTTTGGGTGTCTGGAATGGATTAATTGGATTTCCATTACAGGTCTCCCTTAACATTCGTGTTTTCAACTTTCGCGGGCTTCACACATTCGTGAATTCCCAACCGCCAAATTCCCAGCCGCCAAATCACATTTAAGTTTCCAGCCACCTGCAAGTCCCTACTACCCTCCTTCCGACCCCAACAATTGGCAGCCAGCCCTCCCACCACTCAGTGTGGTGAGTGTTTTGTTTGTTCATTATTTGCTATTAAACTACAGTATAAATAATGTAAACCAATTCATGACAGCATATTGGAATGGCTATTCGGACAGGTATTGGATGGTGACATCATGTGTTTACTCTTGAACACAGCAAGGAATCAAACATTTCTACTACTGCTAATAATAACAACAGTAATATTAATAATAATAATAATAATAATAATAATAATAATAATAATAATAAATACGATAGAATTGAAGAAGAAAATTGTACAAAAATACGAGGGAGTGGTTGACACATCGTCAGTGTGGCTTTGTTCATGCTGGAGTGAGGATTAGTCTCCGTGCTCTTCCAAACATTTCACAATAATTCATTATGTTTGGTGCTTGTAGATTGAGTGCGACTGGAGTAGTAGAGGCAGTGGTTGAGGAAGCGGTTGAGGCAGTGGGTGAAGCCTGTTGAGGCAGCAGTTGAGGCAATGGTAGAGGCAGCGGTTGAGGCAGCAATTGAGGCAGTGGGTGAGGCAGTGGGTGAGGCAGTGGGTGAGGCAGTAGGTGAGGCAGTGGGTGAGGCAGTGAGTGAGGCAGTGGCGAGGCAGCGGTTGAGGCAGCGGTTGAGGCAGTGGTTGAGGCAGTAGTTGAGGCAGTGGTATTTAATAACATACATGTTATTAATAATAATAATAGTACATAATAATAGTCGATGGATGTACTGGAGTGTGTATACATTCTGTAAGGGATTTCTGTTCTGTTTTACCCACAGTACATTATACAATTGATGGTAAGGCATTAGCTGCTCTAGACACTGTTTCAGGGTCCTCTTCAGTGAAAAAGTTTAACTTTAAGTCAGTAAATCATTCAAGTCAGTAAGTCGGTCAAGTCATTTAGTCAGTCGGTATGTTATTCAGTCAAGGCATTCAGTAAGTCAGTAAGCCACTCAAGTCAAGTCAGTAAGTCAGTCAAGTCATTAAGTCAGTCAGTCAAGTCAGTATGTTATTCAATCAAGTCAGTAAGCCATTCGGCCTAGTCAGTAAGTCAATCAAGTCATTTAACCCGTAAACGGTCCAAGCAGATCTACGTTGACATGTGTAGTGCTACAAAAGTAGATCTAAGTCTTTTTTACATATTTTCAAATATAATAAAAAAAAGTAGATCAAAGTTTTTTTACACATTTTCAAATGTAAAAAAACAAAAAGAAGATCTACGTTTTTTACATACTTTCAAATGTTGAAAAAACATATATATACGTTTGGACCGTTTACGGGTTAATAAGTAAATTAAGCATTCAATCGGTCAAGTCAGTCAGTCAGTAAGTCATTCAGTCAAGTCAGTAAGTCAAGTCATTAAGTCACTCAAGTCATTCAGTCAATCAAGTCAGTAAATCATTCAGTCAAGTCATTCAGTCAGTCAAGTCATTTAACCCTTAAACTGTCCAAACAAATTTACGTTCACATGCATAGCGCTCCAAAAGTAGATTTAGTTTTTTTTTACATATTTTTGAATATAACAAAAAAAACGTAGTTCAAAGTTTTTTTTACACGTTTTCAAATGTAAAAAAAAATGAAGATCTATGTTTTTTACATACTTTCAAATGTTTAAAAAACGTAGATCTACGTTTGGACAGTTTAAGGGTTAATAAATCATTCAGTCGGTCAAGCAAGTCAGTCAAGTCATTTAGTAAGTCAGTCAAGTCAGTCAGTAAGTCATTTAGTCAAGTCAGTCAGTCAAGTCAGTTATTCAAGTCAGTTATTCACTCAAGTCAGTCAAGTCAAATCAAGCCAGTAATTCAGTCAAGTCAGTCAGTCAAGTCAGTATGTTATTCAATAAAGTCAGTAAGTCAGTCAAGTCATTCAGTCAGTCAAGTCATTTAATAAGTCAGTCAGTAAGTCAGTCAGTCAAGTTAGTCAGTCATCACACAAACTCATATTTATCTCATTCTTTTTGTGTACAAAATGACGCTTCATTCCGGCTACAGGCTATCTCTTGTCTAATACTCTATTTTCTTTGTTAATTCTAAGACTTAAACACTTAAACCTTTTCTTGCAACTTTCAGCAACACATGTATGTCTGCTGGGTGCCATTATTGCTTGGCAGATTTGAGATATGGCAATTAATACATATCTAAACAAACACAATGAGCTACTGGCACAGGTTCGTCCAACACACGTATGAAACAAAATGAAGGCTGGGAGGGTGGTGGGGTGGCTGATGCTGGCGGGCGATGGCTTTAGCCCATCTCACCCGGCAGGCGACCTTGCTCTAAAAATTTTTTCCCCTCTCGCAACCATGTTAAACTAATTTTACGAAGTGTTAACCCTTTCAGGGTCGCCAGGCCCTCTCTGAGACTTGTTCTCAGGGTCGCCAAATTTTCAAAAAAAACAAAAAATTCCTTATGAAAAGATAGAGAATCTTTTCCCGATCATAATGACACCAAAAGTATGAAATTTGATGGAAAACTTACGGAATTGTGCTCTCGCAAAGTTAGCGGTCTCGACGATGTTTACGCATCGGCGATTTTGCCCACTTTGAGCCCTATTTTTGGCCAATTCCAGTGTACTAGTAGACAAAAATCATAACTATTTCGCTAGAACTCTATTTGTTCTATCGAATGAGTACAAGAAACCACCCATTTACCAATTTCAACTATCCAATACTGTGGTTAGAATTTAGCAATTTTGCCAATTTCACACAAATTTCAAAAGATGCCAATTTCCAAATAGGGTCCAGAATAAACAAGAAAGACATTCCTGGCACTAAAATAACATTTCCTCTGTTAATTAGTCACGTCCCCAGGCCCCTCTTACATTCTTTTGCTTTCCACTTTGAATTTTTATTCTCATAAAAAATAGAAGATTTACTGTTATGCAGACTACTGCATTAGTGTAGAAATGGTATAAATAATATCAGCGCACTTGTGAAAGAATGTTAGACTCACCAGTTGACATGCATTGGACACTTAGCATGATTTGTTTACTTTTGAACTTTGGTAAAATTCAAACATTTCTGCTACTTTGAGCTCAATTTCAAGGTACTTTTTATTGTAAAACCAGTCAAAATCATCTCAATTTCTGTAAAATGTCTTCTATTCTATAAAATGAGACCAGGAAATCTAGAATGCAACAATAAATACCATACGAAAATACAGTGCAAAGTCGCTGTTTTAATCCAAAAACACGGTCAAAGTTTTTTTCTCATTACATACTGTGTGCTGCAGGATTTTTTTTATACTGCGCACACTGACCACATAGACCCACTCTTTCATATGTAGGCCTACCAGCTTTCTCTCACTAGATTTGAGGGCGCTAGAATTTAGGCGTACTAGTATGTCAAAAACCCTGGTGCGTAAGCCGTACTAGTACGGCCGAAACCCTGAAAGAGTTAAACAAAATATGCTGCAATTCTTCAATCATGCTATAACCAAAATGTGCAAGACAAAAACTGTGTTAAACGACAGTCTACTGTAATTCCAATTAATCCGTTACAGACACCCGAAAATATTAAAAAAAATTACATTTTATAGCGAATAACTATAGTTTTAAATACAGAAAACAATGAGAAAAAAATATAAATGACTAATGAAGTGGATAAATGACCGTTTAATATCACTTTTACCTTTATTAAAGACACTTGTTGGCATATGGAAGATGGCGAGGAGTAGAGAGGCAGGAGAAGAGGTTATTGTTTGGAAGGGGAATCACCTTCCATAAGGACTTCAGGTATCATTTGTCAAACCAGCCTTTGTTGGCCTTAAATTCACTAACAGCAGCACTCGTTCCAGGCATTTTCTTTGCCAGATCCGCATGCAGTTGCCTCGCCTTTTTGCAAATTATTGCCTCCAAAACACAATTTCCTGCTAACTGTTTTTCGTTGATCCTCGCCAACAACTTCTCAGCATCTCTGTTTCGTTAGCACATTTACCCCTTTTGCAACATCAGCTTTTTTTATTTCTTTTTTCTTCTCCAGGATGGAACTGAGTGTTGATGTGGACTTCCCATACATCCTGGCGAGATCGACCACGTGTACGCCACTTTCGTACTTTGCTACAAGTTCTTTCTTGGATTCTATTGTGTTTCTCGCCTTCTTTGTCAAAGAGCTGGCACTCAGAACTTTCTTTGGCCCATGGTGGCTTATTTAGCAGTCGCACTCAGTACACAAGCACAAAAAACAATGGATTATTACAAAATGTCTCAGATGAATGAGTGGGGTGATGCTCACTTAATGAGAAACAAAAGCAGAATGAGTCACAAAAGCTTTGTGTTGGCACTTGAGTGACTGAGTCACTTGGATGCGTTTGGTACAGACCATTTTCAACTCTATGAAAACCGAGTGGATATACAAAACTGGGACAAAATTTTGACGAAAAAGTCATCGAAAACCAAATCCTACAAAAACTGGGGCATACGTATGAAAACCAATGCTCCACTTTAATGGGAAAGGAAGGCATCTACAGAGACAAAGCCAGGACTAAGATTAATAAAAGGAAAGTTGTGTATAAGGGAGATTTCAACTAGACTGACTGTGGAAGTTAGAAGTAGGGTAGATAGTTTTAGCAGAAGACCAGTCAATAGGATGATTGTGATCTCTGACATGACAAAAAAGAGCATTTTTAGTGTCAGCAAGGCTAACGCTACTGTTGTGCTCTCTGAGTGTCAGAGGCCAGTTTGTTCAAAGCAGTGAAGAGAACAGGAGGAACAAGAAATAGAATAGTGTTATGCAGGAGTCTGCATTGCATTGTAATACAGTGGACCCCCAGATAATGTAATTAATCCGTTCCAGAGAGAGTGACTTATCCCGAATCTGACTTATTCCAAATTAATTTTCCCTAAAAGAAATACGTAATGGAAATCCAGTTAATCTGTTCCAGACACCCAAAAGTATTAAACAAAATAATTTTTTTTACATGAAATATACATTTCCCTACACAGAAAACAATGAGACATGCTGAGTACAACATCACTAAAATGACACTTACCTTTATTGAAGACATTGATGATTGATGAGACAGGAGGAGGGGAGAGGATGGAGGTGTATTATTGTTTGGAAGGGGAATCCCCTCCATAAAGACTTCAGGTAAAAAGTCCTTTTCTGGGGTTACTTCCCTTCTTTGTTTTTTAATGCCACTAGGACCAGCTTGAGAGTCACTGGACCCATATCGCACAAAATATCTGCCCAGAGAGCTCTCTGTCTGGCATGTGTAAGATTTCCCTAAAATGGGACACAACATTGTCATTGTGCATGTTGCCAGCACAACCTGCAACAGCTCTGTCCAGGTGATGTTCATCAGTAAATGCTTGCACCTTTGTCCACATTGTACAAATGTCCTTAATCATTCAAGAAGGCAACTTCCTCCATCTCTTTCTCCTCCTCTGAAGCAAATTCCTGAGCTGTGGTCTGTTGATGCTGCACATGAAAGTTTTGCAGCTCTGTAGTGGTTAGCTCTTCATCGTGGTCCTCCACCAACTCTTCCACATCCTCCAAACTCACATCCAACCCCATGGAATTCCCCAGTGCCACAATACTTTCCACAACTGGCATAGGCTCCTCAGGGTCAGCCCCAAACCCTTCAAAATCCCTCTCATACACATTCTGGCAACAATTCTCTCCAAGCAGAGTTCAAAGTCCTGGAAGTCACTCCCTCCCAAGCCTTACCTATAAGGTTTATGCAACTGAGGATACTGAAGTGATCTTTCCAGAACTCTGTTAGGGTCAGTTTGGTGTCTGAGGTCACTTCAAAGCACTTTTGAAACACTGCTTTGGTGTAAAGTTTTTTGAAATTTGAAATGACCTGCTTGTCCATGGGTTGGAGGACAGGAGTGACATTAGGATACAAAAACTTTGATGAAACGAAACTCCAGCACCATTCACTCTTCCACGTCTGGAGCATTTTCCATTACCAGGAGGCACTTGAGTTCCAATTTATTTTCCAGGAGGTATTTTTTCACACTGGGGCCAAACACGTCATGGAACCAATCAAGGAAAACATCCCTCATGACCCATGCCTTACTGTTTGTCCTCCACATCACACACAATTTACTCTTGATAACACTGTTTTTCTTGAACACTTTGGGATTTTCAGAGTGATTCATAAGTAAAGGCTTCACTTTGCAATCCCCACTAGTATTACTACAAAACATGAGAGTTAGCCTGTCTTTCATAGGCTTGTGTCCTGGAAGTGCCTTTCCTCCTGAGTAATGTAGGTCCTGTTTGGCATTTTCTTCCAAAACAGGCCTGTTTCGTCACAATTGAACACTTGTTGAGGTTTTAATTTTTCAGTGTCTGTGTACCCTTTGAAATCCTGAACATATTTTTCAGCCGCTTTTTTGTCAGAACTGTGTCACACTGTGTATGCCACTACAATTCTTAAATCTCTCAAACCAGCCTTTGCTGGCCTTAAATTCACCAATATCAGCATGAGTTCCAGGCATTTTCTTTACAAGATCATCATGCAGCTGCCTTGCCTTTTCACATATAGTGATTGACTGCATAACACTTATCTCCTGAAAATTGTTTCTCGTTGATCCATACCAACAACAAAGTCTCCACATCTTTGAGTATTTGAAATATCTGTTTTGTAAGCATATTTGCACCTTTTGCAACAACAGCTTCCTTGATTGCCTTTTTCTTGGCCAAGATAGTAGCGATGGTTGTATGGGGTTATACAACCTGGCCAGCTCGGAGACATGCACTTTTCTCATGCTCTTTATCAAAAGGCTGGCACTGGAAGCTTTCTTTTGGCCCATGGTGGCTTATTTAGCAGTTGCAAACACTAAGAACAATGGAATACAGTGGACCCTCGACTAACGCTATTAATCCGTTCCTGAGAGCTCATCGTTAGTCAAAATAATTGTTAGTCAAGTTAATTTTCCCCATAAGAAATAATGGAAATCAAATTAATCCATGCAAGACACCCAAAAGTATTGAAAAAAAAATTTTTTAACACATGAAATATTAATTTTAATACACACAAAGTGAAGAAGACATGCACAGTTACATGACACTTACCTTTATTGAAGATCTGGTGATGATTGATGGGATTGGAAGAGGGGAGTGTGTTGATGGTCTTAGTGTTTAGAAGGGGAATCCCCTTCCATTAGGACTTGAGGTGGCAAGTCCTTTTTCGGGGTTACTTCCCTTCTTCTTTTAATGCCACTAGGACCAGCTTGAGAGTCACTGGACCTCTGTTGCACAACATATCTGCCCATAGAGGCCTGTACCTCCCGTTCCTTTATGACATTCCTAAAGCGTTTCACAACATTGTCAGTGTCACCATTAAACACTTGTTCAAGTTTCAGTCCTTCACTGTCTATGTACTCCTTGAATTCCTGCACATATTATTCAGCTGCTTTTTGGTCCAAACTGGCAGCCTCACCATGCCTTATCACACTATATATGCCACTAAGATTCTTAAATCTCTCAAACCAACCTTTGCTGGCCTTAAATTCACTCACATCACCACTAGTTGCTGGCATTTTTCTAACTAAATCGTCATGCAACTTTTCACATATGATCGCTTGAGAGATGCTGTCTCCTGCTATCTGTTTTTCGTTTATCCATACCAATAACAGTCTCTCAACATCTTCTATCACTTGCGATCTCAGTTTTGAAAACATAGTTGCACCTTTGGCAAGAACAGCTTCCTTGATTGCCTTTTTCTTGGCCATAATAGTAGCGATGGTTGATTGGGGTTTTGTGTACAGCCTGGCCAGCTCGGAGACACGCACTCCACTTTCATACTTAGCAATGATCTCTTTCTTCATATCCATAGTAATTCTCACCCTTTTTGCTGTAGGGTTGGCACTAGAAGCTTTCTTGGGGCCCATGGTGACTTATTTTGCAGGTGCAATCACTAAAAAGGCTGTGATAATATGAAATGTTCCGATTGTATGCTTGGAAGCGACCGCGGTGGCTGGCTGGCTTGTAAACACTGGCCAGAAGTGGACGCGTCTCAGACGGAACGAATAGTGTTGGTCGAGTTTTTTAGCGCTAATCGAGGCAAAATTTTTGCGATAAAATGTATCGCTAGTCAGATTTATCGTTAATCGATGCCATCGCTGGTCGAGGGTCCACTGTAATACAAAATGTATCACATGAACACATGGGATTGTCCTCACTGGCTGGTAAATAATGGCACACTGGCTGTACATGGAGTGTTGGGGCTGCCCAGGCTGCGCTGACACTTTCGGGATGAATGACTTATACCGAGTTCAGCGTCGTTCACGGAGCCAACATTTTGACGCAAAATGTTACTTATTCTGATGACTTCTTAATCTGGGTGGAGAAGTGTGCCATAATAATATGAGTGATGTTATAATTGTAAAGCTTAATTTTATAATTCATATTGTGCATTTGGAAGTACTCTAAAGTACTTTAAACTGTAAATGTAAAGAAATCTTGCTGGGACATATTTTCCAACTATGTTTTGTTAGCAGGAAGGTGTGTGGGAGAGGGAGCTTGGCATGGGGAGTCATGTGGAGGCAGCATGGAGTGGAAGCCTGGCATCTGAGATGCTGTGTAGTTAAGCTAAGTTTTGTATTTTTGTACTCTCTTTGTGTAGCCAACTCTGCTACTGTTTACCAGCACACTCCTAGGCTCTGATAAGGTCAGGGCTTTGTGGGATGAGTGAGGACCGATGACATAGGGTGAGAAGGTCTTGGGGAGGAGAGTAGGGCACTGACCCCATAGGTACAAGTGCATCTTTGTTTTGCATTGACTCTCAAGCTGCCAACTCTTTATGTACCTTTATTTGGGTGTTTAGGCTAAGAGAAGTGCTAGGGTGTTTTTCTAGGGTGTGTATATATGGTTAATGGTAATAAATGTATATTTTCTTACCTAGGAATTTTGCCTGATCCCTCTAATAACCAACCCATTGGTGAAATGCATGCTGGTTTAGTGCTTTCTGTTTTGACTGGGATAGCCCTGGGTGGCTTAGGTTTAAATGAGTTTTTTGTAACTTTTACATTTACCCTTAGTACGGCCAAAACCCTGAAATGGTTCAAAGTACACAGTGGACCAAATTCTTTTCCTTGCAACCAATGTTTCTTACTGATTATTTTTCAGACCATAGTACAGTGGACCCCCGCATAGCGACCTTAATCCGTGCAAGAGGGCTGGTTGTTATGCGAAATGTTCGGTATGCGAATGAATTTTCCCCATAAGAAATAATGGAAATCAAATTAATCCGTGCAAGACACCCAAAAGTATGAAAAAAAAATTTTTACCACATGAAATATACATTTTCGTACACACAAAGAGAAGGATACATGCACAATAGTAGAGTAGTACATGCACAATATATATTGTGCACGTACTACTCTACTAAATGAAGAATAAATGACACTTACCTTTATTGAAGATGCAGCAATGACTGATGAGACACTGTGTCCTGGGAGTGCCTTTTCCTCCTGAGTACTGTAGGTCCTGTTTGGCATTTTCTTCCAGAACAGGCCTTATCACACTGTATGCCACTACGATTCTTAAATCTCTCAAACCAACCTTTGCTGGCTTTAAATTCACCAATATGAGCACTAGTTCCAGGCATTTTTCCCTGTTCACCTGGGTGTTAGTCGACTGGTGTGGGTTGCATCCTGGGAGACAAGATTAAGGATCCGAATGGAAATAAGTTAGACAGTCTTCGATGACACTGACTTTTTTGGGTTATCCTGGGTGGCAAATCCTCTGGGGTTAATTGTTTCTTGGTATTCTCAATAAGCCACACCAACAACGGTGCTACAGCAGCAGCAGCAGCTGACAGTGGTACAGCAGCAACAGACGATGCTACAGCAGCAACAGACGATGCTACAGCAGCAACAGACGATGCTACAGCAGCAGCAGACGATGCTACAGCAGCAGCAGACGATGCTACAGCAGCAGCAGACCGTACTACAGCAGCAGCAGCAGCTGACAGTGGTACAACAGCAGCAGCAGCAGCTGACGGTAGTACAACAGCAGCAGCAGCTGACGGTTGTACAGCAGCAACAGACGATGCTACAGCAGCAACAGACGATGCTACAGCAGCAACAGACGATGCTACAGCAGCAGCAGACGATGCTACAGCAGCAGCAGACGATGCTACAGCAGCAGCAGACGATGCTACAGCAGCAGCAGACGGTACTACAGCAGCAGCAACAGCTGATGGTTGTACAACAGCAGTAGCAGCAGCTGACGGTGGTACAACAGCAGCAGCAGCTGATGGTGGTACAGCAGCAACAGACGATGCTACAGCAGCAGCAGACGATGCTACAGCAGCAGCAGACGATGCTACAGCAGCAGCAGACGATGCTACAGCAGCAGCAGACGATGCTACAGCAGCAGCAGACGATGCTACAGCAGCAGCAGACGATGCTACAGCAGCAGCAGACGATGCTACAGCAGCAGCAGACGATGCTACAGCAGCAGCAGATGATGCTACAGCAGCAGCAGACGGTACTACAGCAGCAGCAGCAGCAGCTGACGGTGGTACAACAGCAGCAGCAGCTGACAGTGCAGGAGCAGCTGACGGTGGTACAGCAGCAGCAGCAGCTGTACCACCAATAGTAGCGATGGTTGATTGGGGTTTATTATACAACCTGGCCAGCTCGGAGACACGCACTCCACTTTCATACTTATCAATGATCTTTTTCTTCATCTCTATAGTAATTCTCACCCTTATTGCTGTAGGGTTGGCACTAGAATCTTTCTTGGGGCCCATGGTCACTTATTTTCCAGAAAAAATCACCAAAAACACTGTAATAATACGAAATGTTCCGATTGTATGCTTGGATGTTACCGCGGAGGCTGGCTGGTAAACAATGCCACCGGCGGAACATGTGAGCGTAGCTCGGGCCTCACATTGAACGCATCTCGGACGAAGGGCAGTGAGCGGGTTTTTGGGTGATATGCGAGGCAAAATTTTTGCGATCAAAGCGTCCGGTATGCGGATTGTACGGTATGCGGGGGTCCACTGTATTTGTAAAGCTTTCTTATGACATGTTAGTTAAAATGCAGTGGAACCTCTACTTGCGAGTTTAATCCATTCCATGACCTTGCTCACAACTGGATATGTTCATTTGTAGAGTCAATTGTCCTCATTCAAATTAACTGAAATACAATTAATCCATTCCAGTGGAATTCTCTACTTCAATAATTTCACTATTATCAACTCTACGGCTTATTTATCTATCTCTCTCACTTCATCTATTATGACATAATAAACAATATAAAGAATGTAGAAACCTGATATATTCTCTAGAATGAATAAAATATGTCATTATACAGTATATGTGACAGAGACGGTGGCCGATGAGAGTTTGGAGATAGGAAAAAATACTCCTTGAATATTTCGCTATCATCAACTCTGCGGCTTATTTGTCTATCACAGTTCATCTGATATGACTTAACAAACAGTATAAGTACCATAGAAACCTGATATATACTCTAGAATGAATAAAATATGTCATTATATATGTGGTGGCCGCGGCCGACAAGAGAGTGTCTGGAGACAGGACAAAATACTCTTTGAATATTTCGCTATCATCAACTCTAGGGCTTATTTATCTATCACAGTTCGTTTAATATGAAATAATAAACAATATAAATAAGACAGAAATCTGATACATACTCTAGAGTGAATAAAATAAGTCAATATACACCTACCGACTTACGACCAAGCTTGGTTCCGACCAACCGGTCGTAAGTCGAAATGGATGTAAGTCGAACCTTTGAAAATTGCCGACGTATTGGGTAGGGCATAATGTCAAAACTTTCCTATATAAACTACCTAGATAATACTGTAATGTAATGTACAATCATTATTTCATTCTTTTTACCATAATTTACTTCTGTTGTTGTATTTTAATTATTTATGTACTGTATATAATGTATACATGGTAGTGATATGTATTGTAAATTTTACATCGCATACAGTATCATATGTTACTATTATCTTCATGTATTGTCGACACAGTGGAATGGGAGAATACCACTGCTAGTGTCATCCTGCCAGAATGTTGTGTAACCTATACCCTAAGTAAAGAGAAACAACTCTGGAACATGTGTAATATGTATCCGGCTGGCTGGCTGGGTGGCCGGGTCTGTGGTTGGCCGGGTCGGTGGCTGGCTGGCTGGATGGGTGGCTGGCTGGCTGGCTGGATGGGTGGGTGGCTGGCTGGCTGGATGGGTGGGTGGCTGGGTGGGTGGGTGGCTGGATGGGTGGGTGGCTGGATGGGTGGGTGGGTGGCTGGGTGGGTAGTTGGCTGACTGGCTGACCGAATGTGGCTGTCTCTTTGTATCTCTCTATCTGTATCTCTCTCTCTGTAACTCTCTCTCTCTGTATCTCTCTCTCTCTGTATCTCTCTCTCTCTGTATCTCTCTCTCACTCTCTCTCTCTCACTCTCACTCTCTCTCTCTCTCTCTCTCTCACTCTCTCTCTCTCTCACAGGTACACGTAAGTCAAGTCATCATACATATTATAAATTACCTAGGATAACCCAAAAAATCCAGACAAAGTGCTGTACAGTGGATCTGTGCTCCAGTGCCCTAAATTAATAATAATATTAATAATCATTATTATTACAATAATACATGTTGATAAATTAGTCACATGTGCAACTCTTGGGTATCTTTATTGAGGAAACGTTTCGCCACACAGTGGCTTCATCAGTCCATACGTAGGAGAAACTTGAAGAACAGGAGAAGAATGAGGTAATCAGTCCCTCAACCTTGAGTCGATGTGTTCAGTCCATCAATCTTGAATAGAATACGGCATATGAGCTGAGAAGCAGCTTATAAACCGTAGACAGGTGAGGGTCAGCAGTCGTAGATGGTGTCACATTTATCCAATGTGGAAGTAGGTCGTGCCCAAGAATTAGGCAAGCGAAGAATTCCTAAGTATTAAGATCCCAAGAAGTTGCAGTGTCTGACAGGGATCTTAATACTTAGGAATTCTTCGCTTGCCTAATTCTTGGGCACGACCTACTTCCACATTGGATAAATGTGACACCATCTACGACTGCTGACCCTCACCTGTCTACGGTTTATAAGCTGCTTCTCAGCTCATATGCCGTATTCTATTCAAGATTGATGGACTGAACACATCGACTCAAGGTTGAGGGACTGATTACCTCATTCTCCTCCTGTTCTTCAAGTTTCTCCTATGTATGGACTGATGAAGCCACTGTGTGGCGAAACGTTTCCTCAATAAAGATACCCAAGAGTTGCACATGTGACTAATTTATCAACATGTCGGTTCTCTGAACCATTCATCTACTAAACAATAATACATATGTACTAATATTAATATTATTATTATTATTAAGCTATAATATAATAATCGTGTCCACTCATTACTTACCTTAAAATATCTGCAGTTTTAATGTAGAGTGACGGGTGAGTAAACAAGATTAAATGAATAAATGAAAGAGAGAATGAGAATGTAGAATGTTCACAAATTATGTAAACAAATGTTGTTGTTGTTGTTGTTACCAGCCCGGACACGAATGATTCCTGTTCACTGTCGAGCCAACCAGAAAAACATCTCATATTTGTTAATTTATATGTTATGTAGCATGTTTATTATATAATTTTGAAAAAAAAAATCATAGATGGATTAAGCAAAATGTCTATATTAACGTTTTATACACATTTAATGCGCCTCAGTGATTATTATGTTATTATCATTATTAATATGGCGTCTTCAAGACCAAGTACACTCTTAATGAGTGGCTCTGAGACAGACAAGCAGACAGAAAGACAGACACAGGTAGACATAAAGACAGACACACAGGTAGACACAGACACAGGTAGACATAAAGACAGACACAGGTAGACATAAAGACAGACACAGGTAGACAGAAAGACACACACTAGTAGACAGACAGATAAACAGACACACAGAGATAGAGACATATACAGGCAGACAGATACAGACAGGTTTATGTGCAACAGTGAAAACAAATACGTAGAGAGTTCGAGAGTAAGAGCCTTTCTTGCCACAATCTCCAGTGCAAGATTCAGACTTCATCTTAGGGGCCATGGTGAAATTTACTGTCCAGTTAGTACAGTTAATACAGTATGATGCTGCTGATAGGGCAGGGTTACTCAAACTGATGCTGCCTGCATGACACATTGCCGCCGCGAGTATTGTCAAATATTGTACAGCGGTGTGCATCAGCCTGCCCAGCCCAGCTGCCAGATGCACGGTCGTAAGTCGAGTGGACGTATGTCGAGCAGGTCGTAAGTCGGATGGTAGGTGTATATGTGGCGGCGGCGGCCGATGAGAGTTTGTCTGGAGATAAGACAAAATACTCCTTGAATATTTCGCTATCATCAACTCTACAGCTTACTTATCTATCACAGTTCATCTAATATGAAATAATAAACAATATAAATAACATAGAAATCTGATACAGTGGACCCTCGACCAACGTTGGCACCGTCTAACGTTAAATCTGACTCGCGATACATTTTAACGCAAAAATTTTGCCTCAACTAGCACTAAAAAACCCGACCAACGCTATTCGTTCCGTTCGAGACTTGAGGCCTGAGTGTGCCTCACTTGTTCCGTGGGTGCCAATGTTTACAAGCCAGCCAGCCACCGCGGTCCCATCCAAACATACAATCGGAACATTTCATATTATCACAGCGTTTGTAGTAATTGCACCTGCAAAATAAGTCACCATGGGCCCCAAGAAAGCTTCTTAGGCCAACCCTACAGCAAAAGGGGTGAGAATTACTATGGATATGAAGAAAGAGATCATTGCTAAGTATGAAAGTGGAGTGCATGTCTCCGAGCTGGCCAGGTTGTACACAAAACCCCAATCAACCATCGCTACTATTGTGGCCAAGAAAACGGCAATCAAGGAAGCTGTTCTTGCCAAAGGTGCAACTATGTTTTTGAAACTGAGATCACAAGTGATAGAAGATGTTGAGAGACTGTTATTGGTGTGGATAAACGAAAAACAGATAGCAGGAGACAGCATCTCTCAAGTGATCATATGTGAAAAGGCTAGGAAGTTGCATGACGATTTAATTAAAAAAATGCCAGCAACTAGTGGTGATGTGAGTGAATTTAAGGCCAGCAAAGTTTGGTTTGAGAGATTTAAGAATCGTAGTGGCATACATAGTGTGATAAGGCATGGTGAGGCTGCCAGTTTGGACCACAAAGCGGCTGAAAAATATGTGCAGGAATTCAAGGAGTACATAGACAGTGAAGGACTGAAACCTGAACAGGTGTTTAATTGTGACGAAACAGGCCTGTTTTGGAAGAAAATGCCAAGCAGGACCTAGATTACTCAGGAGGAAAAGGCACTCCCAGGACATAAGCCTATGAAAGACAGGCTTACTCTGTTGATGTGTGCCAATGTTAGTGGTGATTGCAAAGTGAAGCCTTTATTGGTGTATCACTCTGAAACTCCCAGAGTGTTCAGGAAAAACTATGTCCTCAAAGCTAATTTGTGTGTGCTGTGGAGGGCAAACAGTAAGGCATGGGTCACTAGGGACTTTTTCTATGACTGGTTACACCATGCATTTGCCCCCAATGTGAAGAATTACCTCCTGGAAAATAAATTGGACCTTAAGTGCCTCCTGGTATTAGACAATGCTCCTGGTGATCCTTCAGACTTGGCAGAGCGACTTTCTGCGGACATGAGCTTCATTAAGGTGAAGTTTTGCCTCCTAATACCACTCCTCTCCTGCAGCCCATGGACCAGAAGGTCATTGCAAACTTCAAGAAATTGTACACAAAAGCTATGTTTGAAAGGTGCTTTGTAGTGACCTCTGAAACTCAGTTGACTCTAAGAGAGTTTTGGAGAGATCACTTTAGCATCCTCAATTGTGTAAACATTATAGGTAAGGCTTGGGAGGAAGTTACTAAGAGGATCTTGAACTCTGCTTGGAAAAAACTGTGGTCAGAATATGTAGACAAAAGGGATTTTGAAGGGTTTGAGGCTAATCCTGGGAATCCTATGCCAGTTGAGGAATCCATTGTGGCATTGGGAAAGTCCTTGGGGTTGGAGGTTAGTGGGGAGGATGTGGAAGAGTTGGTGGAGAAGGACAATGAAGAACTAACCACTGATGAGCTGCTAGATCATCTTCTACAGCAAGAGGCCACACCTGAGGAAACTGCTTTGGAGGAGGGGATAGAGAAATTGAAGAAGCTACCTACTTCAAAGGTTAAGGAACGTGTGCAATGTGGCTTAAAGTGCAAACCTTTTTTGATGAAAATCACCCTGACACAGCTACTGCAAGCTGTGTTGGCAACCTGTACACTGACAATGTTGTGAAACACTTTAGGAATGTCATAAAGGAACGAGAGGTACAGGCCTCTATGGACAGATATGTTGTGCGACAGAGGTCCAGTGACTTTCAAGCTGGTCCTAGAGGCATTAAAAGAAGAAGGGAAGTAACCCCAGAAAAGGACTTGCCACCTCAAGTTCTAATGGAAGGGGACTTCCCTTCTAAACACTAACACCATCAACACTCTCCCCTCCTCGCATCCCATTAATCATCACCAGATCTTCAATAAAGGTAAGTGTCATGTAACTGTGCGTGTCTTCTTCAGTTTGTGTGTATTAAAATTAATATTTCATGTGGTAAAAAATTTTTTTTTTTCAATACTTTGGGGTGTCAGGAACGGATTAATTTGATTTCCATTATTTCTTATGGGGAAAATTAACTTGACTAACGATAATTTCGATTAACGATGAGCTCTCAGGGACGGATTAATATTGTTGGGCGAGGGTCCACTGTACTGCTAAGGGGCGACTAATTGCTGAGAATTGTACTCCATTATTTATGCTCCGATTTCTTTCATTTTTGGTGTATGTTGAGAAGCATCTTTCTGTCATACATTGCCCAAGTTTCAGTAGATAGTCCAACAAACAAATGAAATACAATTCCCTAGACCAAGAGCCCTTCACCAGCATCAAGGAACCTGCCTTGAGGTCTGCTCGCTTATGGAAATTTTACTCGCGTGTGGAAACAAAAAATCGACCCATCGACAGCTCGTATTTGGAAAAACTAGCGCGTGGATGCACTCACAAGTAGAGGTTCCACTGTATATCCTTTCATGCTCTTCGGAGTGGTGCGCACAACGTTACAGTTCAGAACACAGACCAGGCTCATGATCTTTCCCATCTTCTATCGATAACATTCTCATCACAGTTCACAACCACACTACTCTCAATTCTTGCAGTGGTACGATGGTCTTACTGCATACCATTGTACAGTTTTTTTTTTTTTGTCTTGTGATATTTTAGAGCAATTGACCAGGGCCGGATTACCGCATAGGCAAACTAGGCATTTGCCTAGGGCCCCGCACATTTGGGGGCCCCGCGGTCCAAGGGGTTCAGGGGCTCATCCAAGACTGCGCACATGGTGCAAGTGCAAAGGGGTCCCTACCTAAAAAGTTCAAGTGTTTGGAGAGTAAAATTGATTTTTAAAAATTAATCAAAACAAAAATAAATAATGAAATAAAATAAAATAAAAAATAAATAAACCTAACCATAGATGGCAACACTCAACATGCCTTTGATTACATCAGAACAGCTGTGTTTTCTCGCTAATGGGTGAGTATGGGAGATTCCTCTCCAATTTTCTGTAGTAATTACACGTTATCTAGACTTGTACTGTGACAAATTAACTGAAGTGTTGTTGATAGACATTGATGTGTATGGATAAATGTTTGTTTTCGCCTCTAAATGTTAAGGGAGGCACCTGATAGGGTTACTTGACCAGTAAAGACGAATGGACCAGTAAAGACGCATTTTTGGTAAAAATACTATAAAGAAAAACCTAAAAACGCAAACTGACTTCCGTTTGTAGGTTTTAAAAGCACTTTGTCCAGTCTTTAAGTCTTTATCATTTCAATAACAGATCTCAATTGATTGATGTTCTACATCACTTTCGTCGCAAATGCTTAGTTTTCAAGTTGCGACGGAAGTGATGTAGAACATCAATTAATTTACTACATATTTCCCCAGAAACACATAAACCACATCAGAAAATCGTTGGTTGGATGAAACTGAAAATTGTCCCTGCATTCTTTAATTCTCATGTCCTTATCTATGGTGGTAGGCCATATATCATGGAAAACATAATGATTAGTTTAGTTATGAAAATGGTAATATAAATACCATTGTGCATTGTTCTTGGACTCAGTATGATTTCTGTTTAAGTAAATTGGAGATCAAGGAGGATGAATTAGTAAAATATTCGTAGCCCAAATCACTAACCTAATCTATGGTAAAAGTTCTGTATATGACTCCTTTCTGGTAATGTTTTGAATTTTTAGATGCGCAGCCAGAGGAAAAAAAAAATTTAATAATTAAAAAATTAATAATAATTGATAATGAAAAATTTGTATTTGCATGATTACAGACAGTGATACATCCTCATTATGGCATCTCGTGAACGTGATGTTGGACGTTCTTATGCGAGTGGGTCACAGAAAAGAAAGAAGAAAATTCAAGAAGAACAGAAAATGAAAGATGTAAGAAGCTGCAGAAAGATCACAGACATGCTCACGAAAACAGTTTCTGATGTTACCAGTACAGTTGAATCTGCAGATACGTCAGATCATACAGGAAGCCCTCCCTCCTTTATTTCTTAGCCAGCATCAACTTCTTTTGTGTCTCCTCTCAATGTCTCAACGGACATTTCATCCACAGGATTTGTCTTAAAAGATCCTGCCTCATGGCCAAATGTAATCCCAGATTCTCTACGTAATGCTGTCATTGCAGAAAACTTCAGTCAAACTCTGAACATTGACTTGAGGAAATCAGCAAGGATTTATGATGATGGAAGTCGTCGTTGTTTAAAGTCATCTGTGTTTTATAGGAAGCTTGCAAATTCAGAAACTGTGAAAAATTTCATGGATGGTATACTCTGAAAGCTCAGGAAAAGTGTACTGTTCAGCATGCAAGCTATTTTCTATGAAAGAAAATACGTTCACACAGGGGTTCAATGACGAAAAATTCCAAGCTTTTCGAGGAACATGAAAACAGAACCACTCACAGGAGCTGCATTTTAGCCAGTGTATTTCGTGCACAGAAAAAAGGCTTATTGGATTCTCATTTGGAAAATCAAACTGATTGGAGAAAAGTTCTAGAAAGAGTTGTTGCTGTTGTAAAATTCTTAGCTCTAAGAGGACTTGCTTTCCGTGGAGAAAATGAGGTTTTTGGTTCGGGAAACAATGGCAATTTCCTAGGGATCATAGAACTGTTAGCACAATTCGATCCATTCTTAGCAAATCATGTGTCACACCTTGGGAATGCAGGAAGAGGCACTGTATCTTACATGTCATCTACTATATGCAATGAATTTATTGAACTGATGACTAAGAAGGTCCTCAATAGCATCATAGCAGCTGTGAAAACTGCAAAATACTTTGCAATAAGTGTAGATTCAACACCAGATATTTCACATACAGATCAATTGACATTCATTGTTCGCTTTGTCGACTCCAGTGGTAAGCCTGTAAAGCGCTTTATAAAATTCATTCCTCTTTCAGGTCATGATGGAGAAACAATGATGAATGTAGTACATACTGGATACTCTGCTTGAACATGATCTCTCTATTATGGATTGCTGTGGCCAGAGCTACGACAATGCAAGTAACATGTTGGGTAAATATAATGGATTGCAAGCCCGTATCAAGCAAATCAACCCACTTGCTGAATATATGCCCTGCTCAGCACATTCTCTTAATCTTGTTGGGTCATGTGCTGCGGAGTGTTGTGTTGCTGCAGTTTCATTTTTTGGACTTTTACAAGCACTCTTTAATTTTTTCTCTGCTTCAACGCATCGGTGGAGTATACTCAAGTCAACCATTCATGGAGATGTCATCAAATCATTATCAACAACAAGGTGGTCAGCGCAGCATGATGCAACACATGCTTTGAAAGACAGCTTTGCTGAAATACGTTCTGCTTTGATCCAAATACCAGAGGATGAAGACCAGACAGCAACTACAAGAAGTGAAGCAGCCAGCTTAGCATCAAAATTGGAAGATTTTGAATTGGCCTTACTCTGTGTGCTTTGGGACTGTATACTGGAACGGTTAAATGCCACGAACAAGACACTTCAGAAAATTGAAATTGAAATGGCTACTTGTGCTAACCTCTATGCAGGCTTAGTGGAATTTGTAAGCTCACTTCGCAATGATGAAGCTTTTGAAATGTTTGAAGAGAAAGCTAAACTGCTGGTGAAAGACTACAGTTACCGGGCTGATCATCAGCGGTCAACGAAGAGGAAACGCAATTTTGAAGAGCCAGGCAATGAAATTGTGTTGCTACCAAGGCAGAAATGTAAGACAGCTACATACTTCGTCATTCTGGATTCACTGATTACAGAATTGGTGAAAAGAAAAGAAATCTACCAGAATCTCAATGACAAGTTTGGATTTCTGTTCAAAATTACTACTATACCAGATGCAGAATTGAGAGAAGCTGCATTAAAGTTGCAACAACACCTTTCAGCAGATGTTCAGGACACATTTGTTGAAGAAATAGTTCATTTTTCTGGGTATATGAATCAGATTAAAGCTCCACCTGAAAAATGTGCACCCTCAGCTGCTTTGAAACATTTAAGAAATGCAGGTATCTCAGAAATCTTCACTAATGTTGACATAGTGTATCGCCTTTACCTAACACTTCCAGCTACTAACTGTGAAGGAGAACGTTCATTTTCTGTTTTGAAAAGAGTGAAAAACCAGCTCCGCTCAACAGTGAGCCAAGACAAATTGTGTAACCTAGCCTTGTTGACCATTGAGTCTGATCTAGCAAGAAATATTGATTTTCAGAATATAATTGATGATTTTGCGAATATGAAATAAAGAAAAAAGTTTATTTAAGAAGTGCCTGTGAATATAAATAATTCTTTTCTTTCTTGAATTTATATGATTTGATAGTCTTATGCATGATGCAATGATAACAATAATGGTCAGTGATTTATAAAGGGAATAATAGTGCTGTAGTGGTTATGCTGAATATAATAGGTACATGATGTCACTACTTTAATAGCCTAATCTAGTAATACTATGCTGTCTTGAGTTTATTCTCTTTAAAATGCATGATTTAACAAGATAGTTATAATGGCTGTTGGTAAATGGTTTTGGTTGTCTTGATGTACTTTCCCTATTAAATTTAATCTAAATAGCCAGAATGTATTTAATTAGACCTTAAACAGTCTCACACCAACCTCCCCCCAAGCTGGAAGGGGTCGCTTCGCTTACCCGTAACTCAAAGTGGCCCCGCCAATCTGAATAGCCTAGGGCCCGAAGACTTCTTAATCCGGCCCTGCAATTGACCCTTCTGGACCTTCTGAGTCTTAAAGTGGATATGTATGTTCTGCCCGCTTGTGGGCAGAGAAGCTTTCCCAGTAACATTGCCTGCTTGACCTTTGACTGTTGTGATCTCCCGTCCTCTGTTTATATCACAGGGCATCACTTAGGGGTTCATAAAGTGGTCCTTTCACCCCAGTAGTGTTGAAATTGTTGGCGCTTTGGACATCCCACTAAATACTGCAGGTCTGTGGCGAAGTGCCCAGTTTGCAGTGCTGCAGATCATGATGATACATCTTGCAGTCTTCCCCCCACTTGCCTTAATTGCAACGAACCTAGCCCTTCTTTTTCCTGCTGTCACGTTCATCTTTATGAACATGAAATCAGTTGTCATATGGAGAGCGAAGGTCTTATGCTATGGCTGTCTCTTGGCTCTGCCTTCAAGGGAATCTTCCTCATGTTCCTTATTCTCAAATAGCTAGGAGACCCCCAACCTCAGCGATCCTCCCGCCTACCATCTCTGGTGCAGTGTCTTCTGGGGTTGCCCCTGTCTCTAATTCTTTTGTGGTTTTGCCCTCTGAAACCCCAACCTCCTTACCTCTTCCTACCTATACTTCTTCATCTCACCCACTAGTTTCTCAGTCTGTGAGGCCTCGCATGCCTGCACCTTCTTCTTTCCTCTCACCTGTGAAGTTGAACCTGTCCCATAAGCCCAAGTCACTTCACATTCCTATGGTGCTTACAATTCCCCAACAGTTCTCCTTTTCGGCTTCAGTGCCTGGTTCTCACCCCCTTTCTCACATGAAGATTGTGGTTATACCCCCTTCATGTGGTCCCCTCTTTTGTCCCCTCCCAGGCTTCTTTTTTTTTTTTTTTTTTAAACGGGGTTTGACAAGGTTAAGGATCCCTAGCTTTATTGACAAGCTATTTACAGGTTAAGGATTCCTAACTTTATTGACAAGCTAAGAGCTGTTACCTACATCAGCTCATTTGAAAGCATTTTTATTGTTATGAGACATACAAGTAGGGAACAGGATGAAATTGGAGCCATCTGTGGGCCAGCATTTTCATTTGATCAACTGACTTAATCTCATTGACATCATTATGCTGTACGAATGTGTTCCATATTCGAGTCATCCTGGGTATATATGATCTCAGATGGAGTGATGTTTTGGAGAGGGGCACAGCCAGAGTGAAGTTGCTGCTTTCTGCCTGTCTTGTGGCATAAAAGCTTGTTTCACGCTGTCCTCAAAGTGGATCCAAGTGTGGTACTTTGACAATATTGGCCTTGTACATAACAGTAAGGCCACCCACATCCCTCCTATGTCGAAGGCTCTGCTGAAATGACAGATCTATCCAGGATGGGCCCAGGCGAGAGATGAGACGTCTTGCTCTGTTCTCTACTCTGTCAAGCAGTCGCAGATGAGAGGGGGGGGCAGGCAAACCAAGAAAGTGGAGCATACTCAAGGTGCGAGCGTACTTGTGCCTCGTACAGAATCTTGCAACCCCTACTGTCAAGTAGATGCGAGATATGGCGAAGTGCTGTAAGCTTCCTGGCGGCCTTGTTTGCAAGATTTACAACATGGTTTTTCATGGTTAGTTTGGAGTCAAATTTCACCCCAAGGATATCAACTTCTTCTCCAGGTGCCAACACCCTCCCATTCATCCTTACTACTGCCCCAGCATTACCATCATTGTGCCTAGAGACGATCATCATTTGCGTTTTCTCAGGTGCAAATGTTACTTGTCATCTATTTCCACAAGCTGATATAGCTCTCAGCTGGTGATTGATGTAGCTTAGAGCAGCTGGCATTTCTTCTCTTGGATAAGCAAATGTCATTGTGCAGCCGTCTGCATATGCATGTGATTCTGGGATGAGATGAAGAAGGTTGTTGAAGTAGACATTCCATAACAATGGTCCCAGCACGCTTCCTTGTGGAACACTTGCCCCAATAGGATGTCTCACTGATTCCATTCCATTGAGAACTACACTTAGATATCTACGATGAAGGTAATCACTGAGGAGACATAGCGTAGAGCCTGCAATTCCCAGTGCTTGAAGTTTTGCTAAGAGGCCCTGGTGCCACACCCGGTCAAAAGTGCCAGCAATGTCCAGTGCTACCACACAGCTGACTTTAGATTCATCCAGTGACTGGTGCCACTTAGTGGAGAGGTTTAACAACAGATCAGCAGCAGAGTAACCTTTCCTGAAGCCATATTGACGATCACAAAGTAGCGAGTGATAGTCAAAAAACTCTGTCATTTGTCTTGAGATTATTGTCTCAAGGATCTTACCAGTGATTGACAGGAGTGACACTGGTCTGTAGTTGCTGATTTCTGCTCTGCTCTTCTTTTTGTGAACAGGGACTACATTTGCCTCTTTCCATAGAGAGGGCCATTTACACTGTACTAGGCAGTGCTGAAAGATGCGAGTTAGAGGTGCTGCTAGCTGGTCTGCACATCTTCTCAGCAATCTTGGGCTCAACTTGTCTGGGCCCACAGCCTTTTCTTGGTCAAGCAATTTAAGAAGGAAATGCACCTCTTCCTTCCAGTCTCATTCTCCTGTTCCCCCCAATGGTCTTTTCTGCCCCTGCCAGGGCATCTCTTTCAGTTCATACTCCCCTTCCCTCTCAGACCTCTTTGATTCTCTCCATAGTTTCTCCAATCTCTATTTGCTCTCCTTCACCTGTCTCTGAAGTCATGGTATCAGCATCTTCCTTGTCCACTGAAACACCTACACTATTTCTGACTATTTTGTGGAGATGAAACCCTCAATGGGCACCAGTGCATCCCCTTGTGCCCCATCTTATTTTTCATAACCTTCACAGCAATCTTTTCCCTCATAGCATTCTGTTTCCTCCCTACTTACCGGCTTTCTGTTGCCTCCACACATTGACTTCACTGAACCTACTTGCCTGTAGATTTCATCATTTCTCATTGTTGGAATACCTATCTTTGTGAATGGTGACTTATTTACAATGGAATATTTGTGGCTTTAGGGGTATTCGGGGAGAGCTCCAGGTGTTGCTCTGCCAGTTTTCCCCAGTATGTGTTGGGTTACAAGAGCCTAAAGTTCATTCAGCTGTTATCCATTCTGTTTCAGGCTGTTTGCTGTCTAATTCTTCTGATCCCCTTCCTGATGAAACTTTTAATGAGAGTGCTCTTCTTGTATGCATTGGTATACTGTTCCAGTAGGTCTTTGTTTGATCTCTGCTGCATTATACTGCAGCCCATATTGTTTCCACAGGTGGTATGCAGTTTGCTCTCTATATCTCTCCCCTTCCTATGTATTCTGTATCTCGGATGTTGTGTTCCTGATCTCTTCTGTGACACTACCCTTCATGTTGTTAGATGGGGATCAGTTAGAGACCCTTCTCACTTCTCATCCTCTTCATGTTTATAATAAATGATGATATTAATTATAATGATTGTAATAAAAGGTCATAAATTTTCAATTTTATTTGCAGGTCGCCTTGATACCAGAGGCTGACACTTGTAGTGTCAATACTGCAGGTCATCCTGGTACAAGAAGGTGGCACTTGTAGTGTCAATACTGCAGGTCATCCTGGTACAAGAAGTTGGCACTTGTAGTGTCAGTACTGCAGGTCATCCTGGTACAAGAAGGTGACACTTGTAGTGTCAGTACTGCAGGTAATCGTGGTATAAGAAGTTGGCACTTGTAGTGTCAATACTGCAGGTCATCCTGGTACAAGAAAGTGGTACTAGTAGTACCAACATAATGTATATATATATACATGTATAGTGACATCACTAACTACAGTGTTAATACAGTGACAGCATTAATATGGTGCTTATACAGTGACAACACTGTAACAACAGAGTTGGTACTACAACACTTAGAGTGGCAACAAGAGTATCATAAGGTTGATGTGTCATAAATATCTACTAGTGTCATCCTTCCTATTCCTCACACACTTACCCCTACATATTTTGTGCTTCCTATACTTACAATAATATAATAATACAGGAATATTGGTTTTCTCTGTAATAAAATATTCTCAAATATCCCCTAATTAAACAATTTAAATATGTCAGAACTTACTTTTCACTGTCTAAAATACCTGAAAAACAATGTGTTGAGGCACAATGTACAGTTACTCATAGAGGAGACCAATTATATCAACATTCACATGAAAAACAATGTGTTGAGGCAATACAATGTACAGTTGTTTGTGTAGGAGACCAATTATATCAACATTCACATTCACTCAATCTTCACAACAATCTCAGTGTGGATATCAGACCAGGTTTATCATGGGCAAAAAAACAATTCAGTGTTCAGTATGTCTAAAAGAATTTTCTCAAAGAAATAATTTAGTCATTCACATGAGAACTCATACTGGAGAGAAGCCATATCAGTGTTCAGAATGTCTGAAAGACTTTAATCAAAAATCAAGCTTAGTAAGTCACATGAGAACTCATACTGGAGAGAAGCCATATCAGTGTTCAGAATGTCTGAAACATTTTTCTCAAAATTCAGGATTGGTAATTCACATGAGAACTCATACTGGAGAGAAGCCATATCAGTGTTCAGACTGTCTGAAAGACTTTTCTAGAAAATCACAATTAGTAAGTCACATGAGAGCTCATACTGAAGAAAAGCCATATCAGTGTTCAGAATGTCTCAAACACTTTTTTCAAAATTCAGGATTGGTAATTCACATGAGAACTCATACTGGAGAGAAGCCATATCAGTGTTCAGAATGTCTAAAAGACTTTTCTGAAAAATCAATCTTAGTAAGTCACATGAGAACTCATACTGGAGAGAAGCCATATCATTGTTCAGAATGTTTGAAAGACTTTTCTGAAAAATCAAGCTTAGTAAGTCACATGAGAACTCATACTGGAGAAAAGCCATATCAGTGTTCAGAGTGTCTGAAAGGCTTTTCTAGGAAACAAGATTTAGAAAGACACATGAGAACTCATACTGGAGAGAAGCCATATCAATGTTCAGAATGTCTGAAAGACTTTCCTAGAAAATCACATTTAGTAACTCACATGAGAACTCATAGTGAAGAGAAACCATATCATTGTTCAGAATGTCTGAAACAGTTTTCTCAAAAATCAAGCTTAGTAAGTCACATGAGAAATCATACTGGAGAGAAGCCATATCAGTGTTCAAAATGTCTGAAAGACTTTTTTAGTAAACATGATTTAGAAAGACACACGAGAACTCATACTGGAGAGAAGACATAATGTTAAGAATGTCTATAAGAATTTCCTCAACACTCAGGATTGGTAATTCACATGAAAACTCATACTGGAGAGAAGCCATATCAGTGTTCAGAATGTCTGAAAGACTTTTCTAGAAATTCACTTTTAGTAAGACACATGAATGCTCATACTGGAGGGAGGCCGTATCAGTGTTCAGAATGCGCGAAAGACTTTCCTAAAAGATTTCATTTAGAAAGTCACATGAGAAGTCATACTAGAGAGAAAGCTTTGCTGGAGGGGGTGTCATGTGTCATGCGCTAATATTTGTTCCTCTACTAACACTGATATTAACTTTCACCGTCAGTCCCATAATATTACGGCTCACAAGCCAGTGTCAGTCCCATAATTCTACACTAAAATTCTAGCGGTTTCCAATATTGTGGGAGAAAGCTGGTAGGCCTACATATGAGAGAACGGGTCTGAGTGGTCAGTGTGTGCAGTATAAAAAAAAATCCTGCAGCATGCAGCACATAATGAGAAAAAAAAACTGACTGTGTTTTTGGTTTAAAACAGTGACTTTGCGGTGTATTTTCGTATATTGTTGTATTCTTGTTTTCTTGGTCTCATTTGATAGAGTGGAATATATACTACTGAAATTGAGATAATTTTGACCAAAAGTACCTTGAAATTCAGCTCAAAATAGCAGAAATGTTCGATGTTCAAGAGAAAACACATCACGTCAGGCATCCAGTGCATGTCAACTGGTGAATCTGATAGGCTTTCTCAAATTCACTGATATTATTTATGCCATTTTTCCAATAATGCGGTAGTCTGCTTAACAGTAAATCTTCTATTTTTTGTATGAATAAAAATTCAAAATTGACAGTAAGTGCAATATAAGAGGGGTCTGGAGACATGACTAATGAACAAAGAAAATGTTATTTTAGTGCTAGAATTGTTAATTCTGAACCCTATTTTGAAATTGTCCTTCCTTGAATTTTGTATGAAATTGGCTAAATTACCAATTTCTGACCACTTTATTGGATAGTTGAAACTGGTAAATGGGCAGTTTCTTGTACTCAGTCGATAGAACAAAAGGAGTTTTAGTGAAATAACTATGGGTTTGGTCGATCGTAACAATGGAATTGGCCAAAAATCGGGCTCAAAGTGGGCAAAATCACTGATGCGTAAATATCACCGAGATCGCTTCCTTTTCGAGAATGTAATTCTGTAAGTTTTTTGTCAAATTTCGCACTTTTGGTTTCATTACCATTGGGAAAAGATTCTCTATCATTTCATAAGAATTTTTTTTTTAATTCTTCGACACTTAGAGCAAATGAAAGGGTTAAAGCAGGGAAGTTTTTTGGGTCTGCTTGAAAGACAGAAGGTAGTTGGAGCATATTACATAGTAAATGACAGAAACACTAACGAAAAACATCGTTTTTGGAGAAATTTTTGGCCATGGTATCAGCAAGGCACTCCTATGCCATGTTGGATAAAGTGTTTAATGTGCACAGTGCTGGACAAGCTCATAAGCTCTCCCTTCTTACCAATATTGACAATACTCCTGTCGCAATCCATAAATATATTTCAATTCTTTCAATGCCATCGTTTAACATGGTATTGCACTGCCTGAATGGGACCCATTGTTTATATTGTATATATTTACTTTTTCATATAATTTTATATTGGCAATATTTTCATTAATAGCTAAAATGAAATTCTCTTGCTTTATATTATGTATTTGACTTATTATATTAGCTATGTATGTAGGTAAGATATAACATATTACATTTCTCACTGTGCTGGCTGTTGAAGAATTGTGATTGACTGTCTGCCATCACAAACTACTTTGCTAACTATCACACACTTGTTTGTGTCAAGATTGTGTTAGGGTTGTTATTTTGTCTTCTTGTTCCTGACACTGTGCTGCTGCTTGTTATATTATTGCTGTTGGCGAATGATTCATCATATTGTTTAAGCAGGCTGTTTTGATTGCCTTGTTGGTCTAGAAGATAGATTATTTGAAGATGTATAGTCAGTCATTAAGTTGAGATGAGTCTTACTGAGACATAACCAGCACTTTGAACACACACGTACACATTCACACACACACGTGTATATGCTAGTACACCTACCATCCACCTTATGACCTGCTCGACATCCGTCCACTCGACTTACGACCGTGCATCTGGCAGCTGGGCTGGGCCGGCTGATGCACACCACTGTACAATATTTGACAATACTCGCGGCGGCAATGCGTCATGCAGGTAGCATCAGTTTGAGTAACCCTGCCCTATCTGCAGCATCATACTGTATTAACTGTACTAACTGGACAGTAAATTTCACCATGGCCCCAAAGATGAAGTCTGAATCTTGCACTGGAGATTGTGGCAAGAAAGGCTCTTACTCTCGAACTCTCTATTTGTTTTCAGTGTTGCACATAAACCTGTCTGTATCTGTCTGCCTGTATATATGTGTGTCTGTATCTGTGTGTGTGTGTGTGTCTACCTGTGTGTCTTTCTGTCTACCTGGGTGTGTATGTCTTTATGTCTACCTGTGTGTCTGTCTTTCTGTCTAACCTGTGTGTGTCTTTCTGTCTACCTGTGTGTCTTTCTGTCTACTTGTGTGTCTGTTTTTATGTCTACCTGTGTGTCTTTCTGTCTACCTTTGTGTCTGTCTTTCTGTTTACCTGTGTGTGTGTCTTTCTCTCTACCTGTGTGCCTCTTCAAGGGGGGCTCCTTGGCATGGTGAAGAGGCTCTTGGTCTGAGGAATTAGCCCTGTCGGTCTTCTTCCTCAGACCGAACCTAATTACCCCCCATTCTCCCCTCCCCTATCCCATCCTCCCCATCCTCCCCTTTTTCCATTCCTCCTCCTCCTCACCCCTCCCTTTTGCCCTTCCCTCTTTTTGGCCTTTGGGATTTCTCCCACAGGCGCGCTAGTTCCTCGGTAGGGGAAAGGACACCGGGGTCCATCCCATTCCGTTGAGGTTCTTGGCGGTGGCATAGTTTGCCGTGGAATCTGGATTGCCTGGGGATGTCCCGATCCCTCTCCGGTATCCCGGAGTAGCTTTGGGTGTCTTTTGGGCGACGGGTGTATCTCTGGAAGCCACCTTTCGGATTCCGGGGGTGGTGGCCGAAGGAGGTATGCTTTGTGGCGGATATCCGGCCGCCCTCTCTTTTGTCCACCAAGGTAGCTCGGCAGATGTGAGGTTGCTATCCCGGATTGCTGGTTTACTGGCATGAAGGGTAGGGTATGGCACGGGTTCCATGCTGCATCTGCGCTACTAGCGGTGTTGAGGTCCTCTTGGGCGCGGAGGGAGATTTACGGCCCTTTCATTCCTCCTGGGAACTATTCCTCCCTGCTCCCCCCTTTTTTTATTCTTTTTTTTATTTTTATTTTCTTTTCTTCTTTCTTTTTTTTTTCTTAAAAACAAAAAGCAAAGGAGTAACCTAACCATGGCAGCCCTAGTCCATGAAACCACTACTCCCGGGCCCCTTCTTGATACCGCACCCCATTCTGACCCTGCCTTGTATTTAGACCACTCTTCGGACACTCCTGATGCCCCTGTACCTCTTGCTGGTGCTGTTTCCTCACCCGCTTCAGGTACCGGGGCTTCGACTGACTCCTTCGATTTGTCTGAACTCTGCTCTCCTTTGACTATGCTTCCGGCTTCTCCCTCTACGGTACGGCAATTTTCGAATCGCCCGCCCATTTCACACTGGACCAACTCCGGTCCTACTCCTAAACGCCAACGTCAATCTCCTGATGATGCTCCTTCGTTACCTTCCCATTCTACTCGGAAAAGACCGACACGTCAAGCACTCCCTCTCCACGCTCAGTTTCGGACCAACTTCTTCTTCTGCCTACCTTTCTGACCATAGTATTGGCAAAGCGCTCCTGCATCATGTTGGCAGAGATATTTCATTTCACGCTCTCAAGAGCGGTACGCGCATCGTCACTGTCCAGAATGCTACCCAAGCTCATGATCTTTCTCTCCTTTCGAATATCGATACTACTCCTATCACTATTGAAAAACATCTTTCTCTCAATTCTTGTAGTGGTACTGTCATTCTACCCCATACCATAGTCCAACAGAATTTGCAGTCATGTGGCAATGACATTTTTGAACAGCTGGAACTCCAAGATCTCCCAATCCTCAAGGTAGACACTAACGTTCTTCCTGCCCGCGAGCGGAGACGATACCCTAGCAATGTGGCTCGTTTAACCCTTTCAGGGTCCAAGGCCCAAATCTGGAGTCACGCACCAGTGTCCAAGATATTTAAAAAAAAAAATTTGTTATTTTTTCTTATGAAATTGTAGAGAATCTTTTTGTGAAGGTAATAAAACAAAAAGTACGAAAATTGGTGGAAAATTGACGAAATTATGCTCTCGCGAATTTTGATGTGTCAGCGATATTTACGAATCGGCGATTTTGCCGACTTTGACTCCCATTTTAGGCCAATTACATTATTCCAATCAACCAAATTCTTAGCTATTTCACTAGTATTACTTCTATTCTATCGATTGAGCACAAGAAATCGCCAAGTCAACTGTTTCAACTACAAAATAAAGTGATCGGAAATTGTTAATTTGGCCAATTTAACACAAAGTTCAAAATATTCCAATTTCAAAATAGGGTCCAGAATGAACAATGTAGGCATTCCTGGCACTAAACTAACATTTCCTCTGTTCATTAGTTATGCTTTGAGGCTTTACAAATAAATTCCATTTTGATTTTTTATTCACATAATGAATTTTTATTCACACCAAAAAATAGAAGATTTACTGTTATGCAATACTGTAATAATTGTATAAATATCATCACCATATTTGTGAATGTATATTAGACCCACCAGCTGATGTGTATTAGACGTGTGAGGTTGTTTGTTTACTCTTGAATATCGGCAAAAATTTAACATTTCCGCTACTTTGAGCTCAGTTTCAAGCCATTTCCAATACTAAAACCAATCAAAATCATCTCTATTTCTGTAATATGTCTTCCATTCTATCAAATGAGACCAAGAAATCGCAAATACAACTATAAAAAACATACGAAAAAACACTGCAAAGTTGCTGTTTTAATCGAAAAATCGTGATTTCATTTTTTTTCTCTCATTATCCACAGTATGCTGCAGGATCTGTTTTATGTGGTGCACACATACCACATAGATGTATTCTCTCATATCTAGGCCCAAATGTACCACTCACAGTTTATCAGAGTGAGCTGAGCTCATGGCGTAGATCTACGGTTTGGACCCTGAACGTAAAGCCGTAGATCTACGGGACGGACCCTGAAAGGGTTAACTTTTGACAGCCAAGAACTCCCGTCCTCTGTATATGTCGCGGGACATCGGTTACAAGTTCGAAAGGTGATACCTACACCGCAACAATGTAGAAATTGCTGGCGTTTTGGTCACCCAGCGAAATATTGCAGATCTATGGCCGAATGCCCAGTCTGTGGTGCCGACGACCATTCTAATACATCTTGCAGTCAACCTCCATCTTGCCTTAATTGTAATGAAGCTCACCCTTCATACTCCCGCCGTTGCCAGGTCTACTTAAATGAACGTGAAATCCGTTGCCTCAAAGAGGCAGAAGGTCTCCCTTATGCTATGGCAGTTACTCATCTCCGCCTCCAAGGGAGACTACCCCGTGTTTCTTATTCTCGTGTTTCCAGACATCCCCCCACTTCTGTGGTCCCATCTTCTGCAGCCTCTTCTGTTGTTACCCCTCCCATAGCCACTACGGCATCTAATCCTTTTGCTGTCCTTGGCTCTGACGTCCCGACTACAACTCAGTCTGTTCTCACATCTTCACGTCCTTCCTCACAAGCCCCAGTATCGACAAGACCTCGCACGGCACCTAATACCAATCGCCCCTCTACTCAGAAGTCCAAAAAATCCACATTGCTCAAATCTTCTTTGCCCCTTCCTTCCCTTCTTCCACCTCCACACTTTACCTTTCCAGTCTCTGTACCTAGTTCTTCCCCTCTCTCTGGCTCTATTACAAGTGTGGAGATTCACCCTCCTCCTCGTACTATGCCTTCCACCCCCGTCCCCTCCCAAGTTTCTCCCTGTTCTGCCACCTCCCAGGGTTCTGCCGATTCTGTCCCCCCCCCACACTTCATCTCCAGTCCCTTACACTCTTCCCTCCCCCTCTACTTTGGTACAGTCCATTACTGTCCCAATCTTTACTCACCCTCCTCCTATCTCCAATATGGTCTTCCATACATCTTTAAATTCAGAAACACTTGAAGCCATTTCAGAATATATTGCAGAGACTAAACCTTCAATGGACACTGATTCACTTCCTGTTCCTTCCCTTCCCTCTCCTCCATCTTCACAACCCCATTCTTCGCAACGCTCCGTTCCTTCGCTACTTGAACATCTTCCAATGCCACCACACATTGACTTTTCTAACCCCTCTAGTCCGTAGGTGCCTTTACCTACAGATTCCTGATATTTTCTTCATCGCCAATCATGGCCTATTTACAGTGGAATATCCGCGGCCTCAGGGGTAATCGGGGTGAGCTTCAGATGTTGCTTTCCAGGTTTTCCCCTGTTGGTGCTTGCTTACAAGAACCAAAATTACACTCGGCTGTTTTCCAACCTATCTCAGGCTATAATTTATTGTATTCTTCGGATCCTTTCTCAGATGGGACCTTTAATGAAAGTGCCCTTCTACGCAATGATATTCCGTACTGTCAACTATTTGTCCATACCTCGCTGCATTACACTGCAGCCCGTATCCACTTGAATAAGTGGTTTACAATATGTTCTTTATATCTCTCTCCTTCTCGAGCATTTTCTATCCCAGACTTTGCCTTTCTTGTTTCATCCTTACCACCACCACTTCTGTTACTTGGTGATTTTAATGCCCACCATTTCCTCTGGGGGGGGGGTCTCATTGTGACTCACGTGGCATTCAATTGGAGGCTTTTCTCGCCTCTCACCCCCTCCATGTTTTAAATACGGGTACTCCCACCCATTTTGATCCTCGTACTCATACTCTCTCTTGCATCGATCTATCAGTCTGCTCTTCCTCCACTGCACTAGACTTCACCTGGTCTGTTCTACCAGACTTGCATGACAGCGATCATTTTCCGATCATTCTTACTTCTCCTTCCTATTCACCACCTTTCCGTAGCCCTCGCTGGCAATTTGATCGGGCAAATTGGGATCTTTACTACTCACACCTCACTGCTTTTAGTGAGGTTCCTTCTTCATCCTCCATTGATGAGCTCCTACACATCTTCTCGACATCAGTTTATACCGCAGCTTCTCATTCTATACCCCAAACCTCAGGCAGGCATTCTCAGAAGTGCGTGCCTTGGTGGTCTCCCGTTTGTGCTCGTGCAGTACGTTTGAAACGTGCTGCATGGGGCAGGTACCGGTACAATAGAACCGCTGAGAGACTTCTTGATTTTAAGCAGAAGCGTGCGATCGCTCGCCGTGTCATCCGTGAAGCTAAACGCACTTGTTGGCGAGACTATGTTTCCACCATCACCTCTGCTTCTTCTATGAGTGCAGTCTGGAAAAAAGTGAGGAAATTGAGTGGTAAATACTCTCCTGACCCAGCTCCTGTTCTACGGGTTGCTGGTGTTGATGTAGCAAACCCTCTCGACGTTGCCATTGAACTTGGCACACATCTGGTCCGTATTTCCCGAGGGCTCCATCTATGCCCCTCGTTTCTTTCCTCAAAGTCTGCCAGAGAGTTAGTGCCCTTGGACTTTTCTTCTCTCAGAGAAGAACAGTATAATGTGCCTTTTACACTTCACGAACTGGAGGCAACGCTCTCAGCTTGCCGATCATCGGCAGCTGGGCCTGACGACATTCATATTCGTATGTTACAACATTTACATCGGTCAGCCCTTGTAGTCCTCTTACACCTCTTCAATCTTATTTGGGCACAAGGAGTTCTTCCCCAGCTGTGGAAATCTGCCATTATTCTCCCTTTCCGCAAACCGGGTACTACAGGACATGATGCCTCCCACTATTGCCCCATCGCTCTTACTAGTGCAGTTTGCAAAGTGATGGAACGTCTCGTAAATCAACGTTTAATGTGGTATTTAGAGACACACAACAGTCTCTCCGCTAGTCAATATGGCTTTCGTAAGGGTCGTTCTACCATAGACCCCTTACTACGCTTGGATACGTATGTTCGTAATGCCTTTGCGAATAATCACTCAGTTATTGCCATATTTTTTGACCTTGAGAAGGCATATGACACAACTTGGAGGTATAATATTTTGGCCCAGGCCCATTCCTTAGGCCTCCGAGGCAATCTACCATCCTTCCTTAAGAACTTTTTAACTGACAGACATTTCCGTGTTCGAGTCAATAATGTTCTTTCCCCGGACTTCATCCAAGCTGAAGGTGTCCCTCAGGGATGTGTTCTAAGCACAACACTTTTTCTCCTTGCTATAAATGATTTGGCCTCTGTTCTTCCACCCAATATTTGGTCATCACTCTATGTTGATGACTTCGCTATTGCTTGTGCAGGTGCTGACTGTCATCTTATTGCAGTTTCTCTCCAGCATGCGGTCGACCGTGTTTCCACTTGGGCCACCACCCATGGGTTTAAATTTTCAAGTACCAAAACTCACCAAATTACTTTCACTAGACGCTCTGTTATCTCTGATCATCCTTTGTATCTCTATGGCTCCCGTATCCCCGAACGTGATACAGTCAGGTTTCTAGGCCTTCTCTTTGACCGTCGGTTATCCTGGAAACCTCACATAACCTCTCTGAAGGCAACTTGTCACAGCCGGCTAAACCTTCTTAAAACCCTTGCTCATCTTTCCTGTGGAGCTGATTGTCGAACTCTGCTTCGCCTGCATTCAGCCCTCGTTTTATTGAAACTCGATTATGGTGACCAGATTTATTCCGCGGCCTCTCCTGCTACTCTCTCTAGCCTTAACTCTATCCATCACCAAGGATTACGTTTGTGCCTTGGTGCTTTTCGCTCTTTCCCTGTTGAGAGCCTCTATGCAGAAGCGAATGTTCCATCCTTGTCTGATCGCCGTGATACCCATTGCCTTCGCTACTATGTACGCTCTCACAATCTACACAATCCTTCCATTTATAGAATGGTCACCGATATTAGTAGACATTCTTTATTCGTTCGCCGCCCCTGTTTGCTCCGTCCCTTTTCTCTTCGCCTACATTCACTATTGTCTTCCCTTCAGTTACCACCTTTATATGTTCATGTAGCATCTCACTTTTCCCTACCCCCTTGGGAAGTTCCAGCTGTTCGGGTCTGTTCTTTCTCACTCCCTTGCTCAAAAGCTCAACTCCCTACGGTGGCTTCCCGCTCTCTTTTTCTTGATCACTTCCACTCCCATTCTCATGCCACCGCTGTGTACACAGATGGCTCTAAGTCTTCAGACGGCGTCGGATTCGCAGCAGTGTTTCCGGACAGCGTCGTGCGGGGACATTTACTATCTTCAGCTAGCATTTTTACTGCTGAACTGTATGCCATTCTTGCAGCACTTATTCGTATCGCATCTATGCCTGTGTCATCATTTGTAGTAGTCTCAGACTCCCTTAGTGCTCTACAGGCTATACGAAAATTTGATACATCTCATCCCCTAGTTCTCCGTATCCAACTTTGGCTACGCCGTATCTCTACCAAACATAAAGATATTGTTTTTTGTTGGGTCCCTGGTCATGTCGACGTACAGGGCAATGAACAGGCAGACACTGCTGCGCGGTCAGAAGTACATGACCTACCAATTTCCTATCGAGGTGTTCCATTTCTGGACTATTTTGCTGCAATAGCTACCCACCTTCGCACCCGTTGGCAACAACGTTGGTCAACTCTGCTCGGTAACAAACTTCATTCTATTAAACCGAGCATAGGTTACTCGCCGTCTTCTTGTCATCAGTGCCGAGGTTGGGAGACCACTCTCTCCCGCCTTCGCATTGGTCACACTCGTCTTACTCATGGGTATCTCATGGAGAGGCACCCTGTTCCTCTCTGTGAGGAGTGTCAAGTTCCAGTATCGATTAGCCACATTCTGTTAGACTGCCCTCTCTATCAACGAGCATGCAGAATTTACCTCCAACGTCGTCTTCGTTCTACTACTTTCTCTTTACCTTCCCTTCTTGCTGATGGACCCTCCTTTAATCCTGACTCTCTCATTGACTTCTTGACAACGACTGATTTACTCCACAAACTCTGATGATACTTTTCGCACTCCCCTCAGCCCTTTCTAGTTCAGTCTCTTGCTGCCCTTTACCCTTTCACCATCCACTGCCCCGCTGTTATCCGTAACCTATTACTCATCCATCTCCCTTTTGCCACCTGATGCCCTCGCTTCCTTCCTGCCCTGCAGCGCTGTATAGTCCTTGTGGCTTAGTGCTTCTTTTTGATTATAATAATAATAATCTACCTGTGTGTGTGTGTGTCTGTGTACCTGTGTGTCTGTCTACCTGTGTCTGTCTTTCTCTCTGCTTGTCAGTCTCAGAGCCACTCATTAAGAGTAATTGGTCTTGAAGATGCTATATTAATAATGATGATAATAATCAGAGGTGCATTAAATGTTTTTAAAATGTTAATATAGACATTTTGCTTAATCCATCTATGATTTTTTTTCAAAATTATATAATAAATATGCTACATAACATATAGACATATAAATTAACAAATATGAGATGTTTTTCTGGTCGGCTTGACAGAGTGAACAGAAACCAGTCGTGTCCAGGCTGGTAACAACAACGTTCGTTTACATAACTTGCCAACCTTCTACCCTCTCATTCTCTCTCTCGTTTATTCATTTAATCTTGTTTACTTGCCTCTCACTCTTTTTATTTATTTATTTATTTATTAATTTGAACATGATACAGAGAAGTACAAAAAATACCATTTTTAAAGTGTAACATGCCAAAGCCCCTTGTATGCAGAGCATTATGGGCAGGCTTAAAATTAACTTAAGATTAACTAAGCAATGATATATTCAGTGGTACAAAAATTATTGTAAAACAGTTTACAATTTAGTACAAATGAGTATTAGAAAGACAGGTCATATGGTCATTTACTGTGTTGCTGTGTAATCAGTAGAATGGAGTATTCTGTTAGGTAATGAAGTTAAATAGTAACAAAATTTGATTGGGTCACAGGTTGACATTTATGAGATACAATAATGAGATACAGTTTATGAGATATAATTATTCAGTATTTATTTAGTTGTGGGTGAGTAAGTGATTTTTGAGAAGAGACTTGAATTTATAAACAGACAGTGTTTCTTTTATATTCACAGGTAATGAATTCTAGATTTTAGGGCCTTTTATGTGCATTGAGTTTTTGCATAGCGTGCGATGGACACGAGGAACATCAAAGAGTGATCTGTGCCTTGTGTTATGGTCGTGTGTTCTGTTGAGGTTGGTAAGGAGATGTTTGAGGGGAGGGTTTATGTCAGAGTTAAGTGTTCTATGTATGTAGTAGGTGCAGTAATAAGTATGGATGTTTTGTATCATGAGTAGGTTTAGAGTTTTGAATATTGGTGGAGTGTGCTGTCTGTAGTGGGAATTTGTTATTCTGACTGCAGCCTTTTATTGGGTGATTAGTGGTCTGAGATGGTTTATTGTTGTTGAGCCCCATGCACAAATTCCATAGGTGAGATAGGGGTAAATAAGTGAGTGATATAGGGCCAGGAGGGCTGACTTTGGAACATTGTACCGTATCTTCAGTAGTATGCCTACGGTCTTGGAAATTTTTTTGGAAATTTATTGTGTATGTGTTTGACATTTGAGTCTGTTATCAAGGTGGATTCCTAAGAATTTTCCCTCTGTGAGTTTTGTGATAGGTGATCCATTTATCATTATGTTAAGAGGGACATCTGTAGCTCTGTTACCAAACTGAATGTAGTAGGTTTTGTCAATGTTTAGAGTAAGTTTGTTGGTCCTCATCCAGGTTGATATTTTCTGTAATTCGGTATTTACAGTATTAGCTAGCATGACTGGGCTCGGGTGAGAGTAGATGTATGTAGTGTCATCTGCAAATAGTGTGGGTTTGAGTAGTTGCGATGCATTTGGTAGGTCATTTATGTATTTGAGAAAGAGAAGAGGGCCAAGGACACTTCCTTGTGGGACACCAACTGTAATTGACTGTGCGGAAGAGTTTGCCCCATTTGTGTACACATATTGGCTTCTGTTGCTGAGGTATGACTTTAGGTAGTTGAGGGAGTGCCCTCTTATACCATAGTGCGACAATTTTATGTGGAGCAAGTCGTGGTCAACTGTATCGAAAGCTTTACGTAAGTCAATGAAGATCCCCAGTGAGACTTTTTTTTTCTCTATTTCTGTATAAATATGTTCTAGCACGTGGATAATAGCATCATTAGTATTTTATTAGGCCTGAACCCAAATTGACAGGGGTTGAGTATGTTGTGGGAGATGAGGTAGGAATAGATACACTTATGGATTAATTTTTCAAAGATTTTAGAGAGAGGGTGTAAGTTGGATATTGGCCTATAGTTATTCAAGTCTGTGTGGTCTTCTCCTTTATGGATCGGGGTGACCCTTGCTATTTTGAGAACTGTAGGAAAGGTAGAGGATTCAGTGAATTTGTTAAAGAGTGTCGCAATGATTAGTGATAGCACCTGTGACACTTTTTTGTATATAATGGGTGGTAAGGTATTTAAATCTCCTGTCTTGTTTTTTAGTTTGTTGATAATAATGGAGACTTCATTTCGGTTAGTCGGAGCTAGGAACAGTGTGTTCGGGTAGTTGCCAGTGAGGTAGTCATTGGGTGGGGTATCTGAGCTTGGGATTTTATTGGCAAGGTTTTTCCTACATTAAGACTACAGATATTTTAAGGTAAGTAATGAGTGGACATGATTATTATATTACAGTTTAATATTATTATTATTATTATTAGTACATATGTATTATTGTAATAATTATTATTAATATTATTATTAATTTAGGGCACTGGAGCACAGATCCACTGTATAGCACTTTGTCTGGATTTTTTTAGGTTATCCTAGGTAATTTATACTTTGTATGATAACTTCACTTAGGTGTACCTGTGAGAGAGAGAGAGATAGAGATACATAGAGAGAGACAGCCACATTCAGTCAGCCAACCACCCACCCACCCGGCCAGCCAGCCAGCTAGCTACGTATTACACATGTTCCAGAGTTGTTTCTCTTTACTTGGGGTGTAGGTTATACTACATTCTGGCAGGATGACACTACCAGTGGTATTCTCCCATCGCTATTGGGCCGTGCGGACGTGCTGCGCAGTAGCTCCTGATTGAGTTGGCATTTGCGCAGTGTTGACGTGTACTTGGCTCTGTGAAGACCAGTTTGCGCACTCTCTAGAATTGAAGCAAGATGCCCTCCATCGAGCAACTTTACCAACAGCTTAAGGAAGAATTGAGGTTGGCGAATTTGGAAATTCGGCGATTGACCGAGGAGAACAAGAAGATTCGTAGTAGTCCTCCTGTTTTGAGTCCTCAGGTCAAGAAGGGAAACTGGTCAGTGGCTGGACAGCAGGGAAAGAAGTTGACGATCAAGAAGACGAATGGAAAGGTAGAAACGATGAAGAAGAAAGAGACTGCCGTGGAAACTGTTGTGGAAACATCCAATACATTCTCAGTGCTACCCGACGAATGTGAGTTGACTACTGGGAACGACACGACGAAAGACATTAAGGAAGGTAAGAATATTGTTGTTGTTGGGGATAGCCAAGTTAGGTATATGGATAGGGCGTTCTGCTTGAAGGACAGGAGTAGGAGACAGAGAGTTTGCTTTCCTGGGGCTGGGATGGAGGATATTGTTAGCCGTCTGGATGACATCATGAGAGGTAATGGGAGCAATCCTATTATCTGTCTCAGTGCTGGAGGCAACGATGTTGGCAGACGTAGGAGTGAGGACCTGATTAGCAGGTATAGGTCAGCAATAGAAATAATTAGAAGTAAGGGTGGGAACCCTCTCATATGTGGTATTTTGCCAAGGAGGGGAGTTGGAAGTGAATGGTTGTCCAGGGCAATTGGTGTCAATTGCTGGCTGGACAAATACTGTAAGGAAAATGCGGTAACATTCATTGACAACTGGGACCTCTTCTATGGCAGAAATGACATGTATGCTAGGGATGGGGTTCACTTATCTAGGTGTGGGGTGGGAGCACTGGCAACTGCAGTGGAGGGAGCAGTTAGGACTTTAAACTAGGAATAGTTAGTGGTATGGGTTTTGGCAGGAAAACAGTGAAGTCCCAGTGTAGTAATATTACGAGTTCTAGGGGAACTAGTAATAATAAGAACGAGATAGATATTGAAAAGCCAGGGACCTTGGGTGATAAGGACGGTAATAGGTTTAGTAGAAAAATAGAAATGAGCAGGAAGGGTAAAGAGAAAGGAGAGTCTTTCAATGTTTATTATGCTAATTGCCGTAGTGCTAGGAATAAGATGGACGAGTTGAGATTAGTTGCTAGTGTAGGTAACATTGATGTATTTGCCTTAACTGAGACGTGGTTTAATTCAAAAAGTCGGGACATGCCTGCGGAATGTCATATTCAGGGTTTTAAATTGTTCCAAGAAGATAGAAGTATTGGGAGGGGGGGTGGGGTGGCATTGTATGTCCGAGATCGCTTGAACTGTTGCATAAAAACGGGTATTAAGTCTGAAGTAACACATACAGAGTCTGTTTGGATAGAATTTTCAGAGGGGCATGAAAAACTGATTTTAGGAGTGATATACCGTCCCCCTAACTTAGATAGGGACCAAGGGAAACTACTATGGGAGGAAATTGTTAAGGCCACAAGGCACGATAATGTAGTAATTCTAGGAGACTTTAACTTTAGTCATGTTGATTGGAATTTCTTGACTGGGAATTTAGAATCGTACGACTTCTTAGAAGTATTTCAGGATTGTTTTTTGAAGCAGTTTGTGACAGAACCTACAAGGGGAAATAACCTGCTTGACTTAGTTATGGCAAACAATGAATCCCTTGTTAATAATTTAGAAATTTCAGAGGAACTGGGTGCTAGCGACCACAAATCAATTACATTTAGCATTGAATGGAAGTACGATAGTAGCGATAACTCAGTAACAGTCCCAGATTTTCGCTTAGCAGATTACGATGGGCTTAGAGAACACTTATCATCTGTTGACTGGGGTAACGAAGAGAGCTATCAATATGACAGTTTTCTGAACACTATACATGCTGCTCAAAGAGCGTTTATCCCATATAAAGAAATTAGATCAAATAGAAATGACCCAAAATGGATGAATAATAGGCTCAAATATCTACTAGGGCATAAGAAAGGAATTTATAGGCGTATCAAAAGAGGTGAGGGTCATCTTATGAATCAGTATATTGACATTAAGAGGGACATTAAAAAGGGGATAAGAAAAGCTAAAAGGGACTATGAAATTAAAGTTGCTAGGGATTCTAAAACTAACCCAAAAAGTTTTTTCCAGGTCTATAGAACAAAAGTTAGAGATAAGATAGGTCCCCTTAAAAATAACTATGGGCACCTTACTGACAATGAGAATGAAATGTGCTTGATTTTAAATAATTATTTTCTCTCAGTTTTTACACAGGAAGACACTAACAATATTCCAGTAATTAATTTTTACAGTGGGCTAGAAGAAGATAAATTATGTAACATCACAGTCACTAGTGAGATGGTTGTGAGGCAGATAGACAGACTGAAGCAAAATAAGTCGCCGGGTCCTGATGAGGTTTTTTCAAGGGTTCTTAAGGAATGCAAAATGGAACTCTGTGAACCATTAACTAATATTTTTAATTTATCTCTTCAAACAGGTGTAGTGTCTGATATGTGGAAGATGGCTAATGTAACTCCTATTTTTAAAACAGGGGACAAGTCGTTACCGTCAAATTACCGCCCAATAAGCCTGACCTCAATTGTAGGCAAATTACTAGAGTCAATTATAGCTGAGATTATAAGAAGCCATCTCGATAAGCATAGCTTGATTAATGATACTCAGCATGGATTCACAAGAGGCCGGTCTTGTCTAACTAATTTATTAACTTTCTTCAGTAAAGCTTTTGAGGCTGTTGACCACAATAAAGAATTTGATATTATTTACTTAGATTTTAGTAAGGCTTTTGATAGAGTTCCGCACCATAGACTGTTAAAGAAAGTGGCAGCTCATGGCATTGGGGGAAAAGTGCTCTCGTGGATCGAGTCATGGCTCACTGACAGGAAGCAGAGAGTGTCCATAAATGGGGTTAAATCCGAGTGGGGATCTGTAACAAGTGGCGTTCCACAGGGATCAGTCTTGGGCCCGTTGTTGTTTATAATATATATCAATGATCTTGATGAGGGAATTACTAGTGATATGAGCAAATTCGCCGATGACACAAAGATAGGTAGGATAATTGATTCAAACGTAGATGTTAGGGAACTTCAGGAGGATTTAAACAAACTCTATTCTTGGTCAGAAAAGTGGCAGATGCAGTTCAATGTAGATAAGTGCAAGGTTCTGAAGCTTGGGAGTGCCCATAACCCTAGTACTTATAAATTAAATGATGTAGAACTTAGCCATACAGATTGCGAAAAGGACTTGGGGGTTATGGTGAGCAGCAACCTTAAACCAAGACAGCAATGCCTAAGCGTACGTAATAAGGCAAATAGATTACTGGGATTTATATCAAGAAGTGTAAGCAACAGAAGTCCAGAGGTCATACTGCAGCTTTATACATCATTAGTAAGGCCTCACCTTGATTATGCAGCTCAGTTTTGGTCTCCGTATTACAAAATGGACATAAATTCGTTAGAAAACATTCAGCGTAGGATGACTAAATTAATACATAGCATCAGAAATCTTCCTTATGAAGAAAGATTGAAGACTCTTAAGTTACATTCACTTGTTAGACGAAGAATGAGGGGAGACCTGATCGAAGTGTATAAGTGGAAGATAGGTATTAATAAAGGGGATATTAATAAGGTCTTGAGGATGTCTCTCCAAGAGAGAACCCGCAGTAATGGATTTAAATTAGATAAGTTTAGATTTAGAAAGGACATAGGAAAGTATTGGTTTGGAAATAGGGTAGTTGATGAGTGGAACAGTCTACCTAGTTGGGTTATTGAGGCTAGGACTTTGGGTAGTTTCAAATCTAGGTTGGATAAGTACATGAGTGGGAAGGGTTGGATTTGAGTGGGACATTCACATCAGAGCTTATTTCTTGGGTAGCATTGAAAATTGGGTTGGGTAAATGTTTTGTTAGTGGGATGAATTGTAAAGGACCTGCCTAGTATGGGCCAGCAGGCCTCCTGCAGTGTTCCTCCTTTCTTATGTTCTTATGTTCTTAATACATAAAGATAACAGTAACATATGATACTGTATGTGATGTAAAATTTACAATATGGTTCACTACCATGTATACATTATATACAGTACATAAATAATTAAAATATAACAATGTAAGTAAATTATGGTAAAAATTATGAAATAATGATTGTACATTACATTACAGTACTATGTAGGTATTTATATAAAGGTTTGACATTATGCCCTACCCAGTATGTCGGCAATTTGCAAAGGTTCGACTTATGTTCATTTTGACTTACGACTGGTTGATCGGAACCAAGCTTGGTCGTAAGTCGGATGGTAGGTGTATTATTTTAACAATTGATGATAATGTACCAGACGGTACTTAATGTGCCTTCAGCTGTATACTACTGTATGTGCAATTTAGCTTTGCACTACAAGAGATGTGTAGGAGCTTAAATCCTAAATTATATCAAATTCATTTACTTTGATTTTGTCCACCTAGATAACTTTGTTAATAAACTTCTCAATTTTTATTTTGTTAGTATCCTATCAGTTGTAGTCCTACAGCACTATTAAAATTTACCATAATTTTAAAGGATAACTTGACCAGAATACTTTCTGACTACTTGTTACAAAAACCAGAAACAGATTGAATGCTACAGGGGAACCTTCTAGTATTCTCTGGAGATGTCTATACTTTATAGATATTACCTTTTTGTAACACATGTGTGAAGGCTTACTCAGTTCTGTAACAACTTCAGTCAGTATTACCAAGGCTGGCTCCTCCTCAGGAAAATTAATGAATAGAAAAAGAACAAAAACTGACAAACATAAACACTTTAGAAAATATAAAATATAAAACACTTAAATATGAAATATTAATCCTACCTTAAAGAAAATGAAAAATATAAATGATATCTGAATTCAACGCTAATATATATATATATATAAAACTTGGGTGTCTGGTGTTGGTGACACTGCGTGTTGTTGAAATCGTAGCCGTTGCTGATGATGGTGGGGGAGGGTCGCAGGTGTTGATGACAACCCACCGGCTCGTTCTTCACAGATTTTCTAGCCATCAGTAATCCGTCCAGATGACAGGAAAGCAGGTTTTTTCCACTGCAATACACATACACAAACAGGTAAGTGGATCAGAAATTGGGACGCCTCAGAACGTTAGTCCGTCTCCTTCAATTTCTACTCATTGATTAGCAGGTGACCCCCTCTGTCCTTTCAAGCTGTAAAGAGAGACAAATTACCCACTGCTTAAGAAATCACTCTACATGATAAGTACAATACCTAAAAGATGTGGTGATTATTAAAACATTTTAACCTATCAAGACTGAAAGGACTAAGTTAATTATTGGTCAAAAGTGAAGCTTTCAACCAATAAGTCCACTAAAATATGATCAGGCGTGTACTTACAGTAGTGTTGGGAGCTGTGAGTCGAGTGATTTACTGTTTGACCGGAGCCCCACACGTCACCTTTTGGGGGGAGGAGAAGAGGGAGGGGAAGGGATAGCGGGAGCTAGACTGACCCTACCTTAACAAGCAGCCAGCAATCAAACTATCACTTTCGGGGAGGGGGGAAAAAGGGGGGCGAGGAATAGCGAGAGCAGGACTTAACCTACCTTAACAAGTAGCCGGCAATGAAACTATTGTTACTATATACTCCCTCGCTACTCCTATCTATTGAACTTTTCCCTCACACTCCCCCATACCAAGACTTATAGCCAAGGAGTATAAGAAGAATAGGGGAGGAAAAAGTTCTAACATGTAGAAGTCGCGTAAGGCAACAAATCTTCTACTGACTGTCACAACTTAACCAGTCAGAGAAATAATTGGATGAACCATTGATAAACACAATATGGAACTTAAAAGCCTGGAGTGCCAATGTCCACCTCAAGAGGCGACTGTTGGTTCCCTTAAAAGTTTCTAGGTATATCAAAGGTTTGTGGTCTGTTTCTAAAATGAATTCTTTTCCCAGCAAATAAAATTTAAGTTTGGAGATACCCCACACAAGGGCCAAACATTCCTTTTCTATGATGGAGTATCTCGTTTCTGCGGGAAGGAGTTTCCGGCTTAGGAAGCATACAGGGAAGGGAGTGCCATCATGGTATTGTAGTAACACCGCACCTAAGCCAGTATTGGAGGCATCAGCGCTGTATAGTCCTTGTGGCTTAGCGCTTCTTTTTGATTATAATAATAATGGAGGCATCAGTTCTTAAACAAAATGTTTTATTAATATCTGGAATCTTAAGTATAGGGTCTTTCGGAAAGATACTTTTAATCTCATTAAACTTTTCCCGAGCTACGTCGGAAAGTTCAGGAGGTTCCTTCACAGACTTTTCAAGGAAGTCGGATAAGATGCCTGTAAGATCAGTAAGGTTCGGGATAAACCGTGCATAAAAATTTACAGAACCAAGAAAGCTACGCATGAGCTTCTTTGTTTTGGGGAATTTAAATTCTAATAAAGCTTTGATCTTACTGGGGAGAAGCTGCAGAGAGTTATTAGAAAGTATCAGTCCAAGATATCTAATCTTGTTATACCCAAGGAAGCATTTCTTCGGCTTGGCAGTGAGGCCATGTGAGCGTAACCCACATAAAACTGATGTTAATGTTTGGATATGCTCGCCCCACGTGGATGTCATTACGTAAATGTTATCAAAATAAACTGAAACATTTGGCATATTACCCAAGACCTTTCTCATCAGTCTCACGTAGGTAGCACAGGCAGTTATCAAACCGAAGGGCATAGTTCTATACTGCATCAGTCCTTGGTGTGTAGGAAAAGTGGTGTACTGCTTAGAAGAAAGATCTAACATTACTTGATGATATGCCTGCGCAATATCAATCTCTGAAAAGAAGGAAGAGTCATAAAATTTGTGTAGACCGCTATCTATTAAGGGCATAAGCTCAGCATCCCACCGAGTTATAGCATTAAGGCCTCTGAAGTCAATAGCAAGTCTATATGAATTATCCTCCTCCTTAACCATGACTACTGGTGAGCAATATGCAGATACTGAAGGTTCAATGATCTTTAGTTTTTAATAATTTGTCTACCTCTCGGTCAAATGCATCCCTAAGGTGAACTGGAACTGGGTATAATTTCCATTTGATCGGATTGTCCGTCAATAAGTCAATCTTATGGACTACCGTGGAGGTAACACCTGGAATATCAGTAAAGACGTCTGAAGTAGTTCCTGTCTCTTATGGTCATCCAAAGATTCATTAATATTAATGTTGGTTGCGCCCAAGTGGTCAAGAGTCACCAAGTCATGTAGTTCTTCATCATAGTCTAAGTTAGAGGTGTCAATTACGCACACCTTACATTCTTCAGTTGTCTTATCAAGTTCGTGTGGAAAAACTAAGTCAAAGTTATTAAGGCAGTTAACCGAATTTCTTCGGTAATATTTCTTAAGGATGTTGATATGATAAAGCTTAGGTTTCCCCTTGACTTCTATGAGGTAGTCGACTGCTCTTCTGTATTTTTTTGTACCTCTGTAAGTGTGCTCAAATAATAAATAAATAAATAAAATAAATAAATAAATAAATAAATTTTTAATACTTTATATGGACCTTTCCATGCTACTAATAATTTATTTGACTTGATAGACAAAAGTACCAGAACTTCTTCTCCGACTTCAAAACTTCTCCTCTGACTTTTGGAATCAAAATAGGTTTTGTACTGGTCCATTGACAAGCTCAAGTTTTTCGAAACTATGTCAGAGGTCTCCTCAAGTTTGGATCTAAGGTCAAGGAGAAACTGATAAGAAGACTGAACCTCAGCCTTTACATCCTCATTAGTCCATAAGTCATGAAGGATGGACAATGGGCCTCTAGCCTGTCTACCATAGAGAAGTTCAAAAGGTGAAAACCCCAAAGAGTCACTGGGAACTTCCCTCATGGCAAACAAAGCACAGGGTAGGTAACGATGCGGCTCCTTAGGTTTAAGGGAGCATTATTATTATTATTACAATCAAGGGGGAAGCACTAAACCCGGAGGATTATACAGCGCCTCGGGGGGGGATGTGGAAGGCATTCAGGCTTAATTTGGGGAACTGGAGCACAGATCCAATTCCCTAAATCAAGAGCCCCTCACCAACATCAAGGAACCTTCCTTGAGGGGTTAAGGGAGCAAAGTTTCCTTAAAGTAGACTTGAGAATCGAATGCTGGTGCTCAATCCTCCCATTACAGCTGGGATGATAGGGTGTGGTGAAGAGAGGCTTCACTCCCAGAAGTTGGTATAGATGTTGCATTAAATCAGATGTGAATTGTGTCCCATGGTCAGACAAAATTTCTCTAGGGATGCCCACTCTGGAGAAGATGGACAAAAGGGCTTCAGCCACCTCTGTAGTAGTTATGGTCTTTAAGGGAACGGCTTCAGGGAAACTCGAAGCATAATCAACTAATGTTAATATATATCTATGTCCCCCAGATGAAATTGGAGATAAAGGACCAACGATGTCAATAGCTACTCTTTCAAAGGGTACCGTAAAGACTGGCATTTTGACCATAGGTACTCGCCTGGTACCTCGGGAGGATGACAGTTGGCAAACTTTACACTATCTACAATCAGTAGTGACATCCGAGGACATTTTTAGCCAAAAATGTCCGGCCACTGGCAGGTCATGAGCCACTTTAAGAACAGTCTCTCTGCATTGACTTGGAACAACTAAGATGGAATAGTCTATCTCATCTGAATTTAATTTGGATACTGGCTTGTACAAGATACCTTTTATATCAAATTTATATGAAAAGTTTTTCGTTTGGATAACTTGGTTTTGTTTAGCGGCATTATGGACTGAACACATCGACTCCAGGTTGAGGGACTGATTACCTCATTCTCCTCCTCTCCTTACGCCTTCCTCTTTGTATTGGACTGATGAAGCCACTGTGTGGCGAAACGTTTCCTGAATAAAGATTCCCATATGCTGCATAAGTGTCTCAATCTTCAACTATCATCTGTTTATATTAGCAGAATACCATTTATAGGTTCAGGAATTTACCCCTATGTCATAACAATGTAGAAATTGTGTCACCTAGCCTGCCTGGCAAAATATTACAGGTCGATGGCAGAATGCCCTGTCTGTGGTGCTCCTGACCCTAGCAATCCATCCTTTAGCCAACCTCCTCCTTGTCTCCAAATGTAGAATTTACTGACCCTACCAGTCTAGACACAACTTACTCAGAGTGTAATATTTGAGGCCTCAATCAGTGTGAGCTTCAGGTGTTGCTTTCCCAGTTTTTCTCTGTGCCTGTTTACAAGAACGAAAATTGCACTCTGACCATCTCATGTTATTGCTTATTGCATTCATCCAATCTTTTTCCCAATGAGACATTTAACATTTAATGAAATTACACTTCTTGTGCCATTTAGGGTGTGACAGACCTTTTTGGAGTGATAAATGATTGAAATTGAAAAATTATGGAAAACATGTTTTCTTATAAAAAAATAGTGCATGATTCTGGCAATATGTTCATGGAATCAGTTTGTTTCTATCATATTTCTAAGTATATTTTTTCAAAAATTTAATTTTTTGTTCTTGCTGTTAGCAAGACGATATGTTGGCAATTAGTGTGTTTTTTTTTACTCCAAAAATTAAAATTTTTGATTGTTTCATTCTAAATACTCTACATGGCAACTTCTGTGAGGACTAAAGTGAAGAGTGTGAAGAGATTGTGCTTCAGTAGCCTGCAGGCTGTCAATAAGGATGGAAGGGTGGAACAAAATCAGAGTTGGCAGGCCATAACCGTAGAGTTTTACATAAAACGTAATTATGTATTACTCAGGAGTAAGTTACTGACATTTTCCCTCTCATGCCAAGAGTATTTATAGGAGCATTGTGATTTTTTCACACGTTATTGAGGAATGATGGTTCAATTGAATTACATAAATGGTTTGTGATGTTTTACCATTTTGTTCCCCTCAAGGAAGGTTCCTTGATGTTGGTGAGGGGCTCTTGATTTAGGAAATTGGATCTGTGCTCCAGTTCCTCGAATTAAGCCTGAATGCCTTCCACATCCCCCCCCCAGGCTCTGTATAATCCTCCGGGTTTAGTGCTTTCCCTTGATTAACATAACATAACATTACCATTTTGTTTTTATTGAATTTTTTCTCCCAAAAAAAGTCCTTAAAAAAATATTTCATAATTTTGTGTAATGCAGTCTGTTGACATTTCGCTCAGACGTCTGTGTAATGGTTACCTAACTTGTTATCTTTCATCTGATGTCGACTAGAACATTGTAAGTCTTAACAATTTTGTAGTGGAAGGAGTGTTAAACCCTATAGAATAGGGCACTATATATTTTATTTATATCTGACTGTAAGGAAAAAAGTCACTAAAAACAGTGTCTAGGTTTCAAATACTGCTTAATTCACAGTAAAAATTCCATTGAAATTGGACCCCCCCCCCAAAAAAAAAAAAAAAAAAAATATTTTCTAAGTTTTTTTTTTCAGAAATGTAATTATGTTTTTGCTGTAATCAAGAGGACATGTTCGCAATTAGTGTTTTTTTTATTTTACTCCAGAAATTACTATTGTTATGACTGTTTCATTCTAAATACTCAACCTGGCAAGTTCTGTGAGGACTAAAGTGAAGAACACAGAGTTGTTGCTGCTCAGTCGCCTCTGGATTGTCAACAATGACAGGGGTCTGCAACACGCTCAGATTTGGCACGCCGTGTTCATAGAGTTTTATAGAAACAAAAATATGAATATCTCAGGAATAAGTTGCTGTATAGCCCTTGTGGCTCAGCGCTTCTTTTTTGATTATAATAATAATCAGGAATAAGTTATTGACATTTGTTTTATTTTTTCAAAGAGTAATAATAGGAATGATGGTTCTATTAATCTTCAGAGGTGATTTGCAATATGTTTTACCATTTTGTTTTTATTGACTTATTTTCCCCCCAAAAAACTAAAAGAAACACAAATTTCAAAATTTTTTATAATGCACTTTATTGACATTTCTCGCAAAAAAAAACTTTGAAATTTAGATAATCTAACTCTTTATCTTTCATCTGATGTACATCTTACCAATTTTGTAGGCCAGGGAGGGTTTTATGATAAATACAATTTTGCAATATCTTGCAACTTTGCAACAAGAAGTCAATACAAACAAGTGTGTAGGATGCAAAATGCTCTTTAAATCACAGGATAAAATTTCATTTGAAAGTGGACCCAAAAAAAAAAAAGGGCCTCTGCCCCTAAGGTGTTTAAGAAGTCAATCATAAATTTTGTACCTTCTGTATCTGGTACCTGGCATATAAGTTAATAAGATAGAAAAAGAAAGTATTGTAATACTTTAATATTAAAGATCGCTAAATATTTTACTTGTTGGATTTTATCTCCTAAGTTGATTAAACCTGTGACACTCTGTTGAAGTGATAAAGAGGATATTGAGTCCTGCTTATAATCCAACATCTTGTTGCAAAGATGGGGTGATCTTAAATTCTTAACCAAGGAAAGCTCTTACAAGAACAAAATAAACCCTGACTCTTAACACCGAGGCATAAACGTAATTCCTGGTGATGGATGAGGTTAAGGTTATTATTATTATTATTATTATTATAATCAAGGGGGAAGCGCTAAACCCGGAGGATTATACAGCGCCTGGGGGGGGGATGTGGAAGGCATTCAGGCTTAATTCGGGGAACTGGAGCACAGATCCAATTCCCTAAATCAAGAGCCCCTCACCAACATCAAGGAACCTTCCTTGAGGGGGGGGTTAAGGTTAGACTTGCAAGAGAGGCAGCTGAATATATCTGGTCACCATCATCTAGCTTTGATAAAATTAGGGCAGAAAGCAGGTGAAGGAGAGTCCTACGGTCAGCCCCCATGAAAGATGGGCAAAGGCTTTAAATAGGTTCAGTGAGCTCTGGCAGGTTGCCTTCAAAGAGGTAATGCGAGGTTTACAGGATAACCAATGTTCACACAGAAGGCTGAGAAACCTGACAGTATCACGTTCTGGGATAGGCGACCCATGTAGGTACAGTGGATTAGCAGGGACAAGTGATAGTCTAGTGAAAGTAATTTGGTGCGTTTTAGTATGGATGCTGGAGAGAAACGGCATTGAGGTGACAGTGCTTGCACAAGCTATAGCAAAGGCGTCAACATAGAGTGATGACCAAATATTAGGTGGAAGAATAGATGCCAGATCATTTATAGCAAAAAGTGTGGTGCTCATAACACATCCCTGGGGGGCATCTTCAGCTTGAACAAAGTCCCAGGAAAGCATATTATTAACCTGAACATGGAAATGTCTCTCAGATAAGTTCTTAAGGAAAAATAGGGGATTGTCTCTTAGGCCTAAGGAGTGGGCCTGAGTGAAGAAGTTTTATCTCCAAGGTTTGTCATATGCCTTCTGAAGATGAAAAAAAAGATGGTGATAACTGAGTGGTTATAGGCAAAGGCATTATGAACATATGTATCCAAAAGGAGTAAGGGGTCATCAATAGAACGACCCTTACGAGACCCATATTGACTAGTGGAGAGACTATTGTGCATCTCTAAATACCACATCAAACGTTTATTTACCGGTTCCATCACGTTGCCAACTGCACTGGTAAGAGGAATGGGATGATAATGGGAGGCATCATGTCCCATAGTACCTGGTTTATGGAAAGGGAGAACAATGACAGATTTCCCCAGCTGGGGAAAAACTCCTCATGACCAACTAAGATTAAATAGGCATAAGAGGACAGCAAGGGCTGACTGCTTTAAATGCTAGATCATACGAATATGAATGCCATCAAGCACAGCTGCCGATGTTCGGCCAGCAGAGAGAGTTGACTCCAATTCCAGAAGTGTAAAAGGCACATTATAAGACTCTTCTCTGCTGGAAGAAAAGTCTAAGGGTTCAAAACTCTCTGGCAGACTTGAAGGAAAGAGATGAGGGGCATAGATGGAGCCCCTGAGAGATATGGACAAAATGAGTACCAATTGTAGTGGCAATGGCAAGATGGTGTGCTATAGTGACACCGACAACCAGAAAAACAGGAGCCGGGTCGGGAGAGTATTTGCCACTCAGTTTCTATACTTTTTTCCAGACAGCACTCATAGGGGAATTCAAAGTGACAGTAGAAAAATAATCCCACCAACAAGTGTGTTTAGCTTTGTGGATGACACGGCAGGCAACCGCTCTAGTCTGCTTAAAATCAAAGTCACCCTGTGGTTCTACTATGCCGATATATGCCCCACACATTGCGTTTCAAACATACTGCACTAGCACAAGCAGGAGACTACCAATACACGCTCTTCTGAGAATGCCTGCCCGAGGTTTGGGGCAGGTTTGGTGTGAAGCTGTGGTTAAAACTGAGATCAAGAAGAGATGTAACAGCTCATCACTGGATTACGAAGAAAAATCCTCACTAAAAGCAGTATGATTTGAGTAAAGGTCTTAATTTGCACAGCAAAACTGCCAGCATAGGCTGCGAGGAGGTGGTGAATATAAATGAGGAGGAGAATTGGAAAATGATCGCTATCATGTAAGTCTGGGAGGACACACCTGGTAAAGTATAGTACAGTTGATGAAGAGCTAACAGAGAATGATGCAAAAGAGAGAGCACAAGGGTCAAAATGGGTGGGAATACCCGTATTTAAAACATGGAGGGGGAGAGAAGCGAGAAAACCCTCTAACTGAATGCCGCAAGAGTCACAGTGAGAGCCCTCCCCCAGAGGAAATGGCGAGCATTAAAACAGCCAAGTAACAGAAAAGGTGGAGGTAAGGAAAAAAAATGCAATATCTGGAATAGATAATGCCCAAGGAGAGAAATGCAGAGAACAGATTGCATACCACTTATTCAAGTGGACGTGGGCTGCAGTGTAATGCAGCAACATTAGAACAAAAAGCTGTTGGCATGGAATACTGGTGAATATAAGAAGTGCACTTTCTTTAGAGGTTCCATTGGGAAAAGGATCCGATGAATATAAATCATAGCCCGAGATGGGATGGATAACAGCAGAGTGTGATTTGGGTTCTTGTAACCAAACACAAACGAGAAACCTTGGAGAGCAATTCCTGAAGCTCACTCTGGTTACCTCTGAGGCCATGGATATTCCATTGTAAATAAACCATGATTTGCGAAGAGAATGATACAAGAAATCTGAAGGTAGGGGTATCTATGGACTAGAAGGGTTAGAGAAGTTTACTTGTGGAGGCAGCAGAAAACTTTTAAGCAATGAAGGGTTGGGACACTGTGAAGAAAGGAGTTGTGCAGATGGTGGAGAGTGAAGAGGAGGAACAGGAGGTGGACTGGTGTCCATCAATGGTTGAGTCATTATATTCTGAGATAGCTTCAAGCATTTCAGAGGACATGGACGTTGTATGTGGTACAATATTAAAGATGGAAGGAGGAGAGTGAGTAAAGATCAGGTCGACGATGGACTGTACCAAGGTAGGGGGGGGGAGCTAAAGGGTAGAGGGAACTGGAGAAGAAAGTTGGGAGGGGACAGGAGAGGAAGCAACCTGGAAGAGGAAGAAACTTGGGAAGGGAGAATATAAGAATGTACTGTATGAGGAGGAGGATGAACCTCCACACTTATAACAGAGCCAGTTAGAGGTGAAGAACCGGGTATAGATACTGGAAAGGAAAAATATGCAGGTTGCAGAAGGGAAGGAGGGATGAAAGGAGATTTTAACAACTGGGATTTTGTTTGACTTCAGAGAAGGAGAGGGGCAATGGGGAGGTGTTGTACGAGGTCTTATAGACACTGAAACTTGACTGAGAAGAGGAAGAGGTGAGATCAGAATGAGGTGCTGAGGTAGGGACCTCTGAGTCTAGGACAAAAAATGAATTAGAGACAGGGGTGACTGCAGAGAGGGTGACCACAGAGGAGGCTGTGGAAGTTGGGATCCTAGAGGTGGGGGAACGTTTAGTAACTTGAGAATAAGAAATACGGGGAAGTCTCACTTAGAGTTAACACAAGCCTATCTGATGCTATCCTGATGCCAAATGACATGCCCATAAATGACATGCCCATCAATGACATGCCCATGCACTCTGCCCCAGGGCCAGACTCATGGAACTCCGTGTTCACCAAGAGCTGCAAGAAGCCCTTATCACAAGCTTTTACCATCCTATGGAGAGGGAGCATGGACACGGGGGTCGTCCCACAGCTACTAAAAACAACAGACATAGCCCCACTCCACAAAGGGGGCAGTAAAGCAACAGCAAAGAACTACAGACCGATACCACTAACATCCCATATCATAAAAATCTTTGAAAGGGTCCTAAGAAGCAAGATCGCCACCCATCTAGAAACCTATCAATTACACAACCCAGGGTAACATGGGTTTAGAGCAGGTCGCTCCTGTCTGTCTCAACTATTGGATCACTACGACAAGGTCCTTGATGCACTAGAAGACAAAAAGAATGCAGATGTATTATGTACAGACTTTGCAAAAGCCTTCGACAAGTGTGACCATGGCGTAATAGCACACAAAATGCGTGCTAAAGGAATAACAGGAAAAGTTGGTAGATGGATCTATAATTTCCTCACAAACAGAACACAAAGAGTAGTAGTCAACAGAGTAAAGTCTGAGGCGGCTACGGTGAAAAGTTCTGTTCCACAAGGCACAGTACTCGCTCCCACCTTGTTTCTCATCCTCATATCTGACATAGACAAGAATGTCAGCCACAGCACCATGTCTTCCTTTGCAGATGACACCCGAATCTGCATGACAGTGTCTTCCATTGCAGACACTGCAAGGCTCCAGGTGGACATCAACCAAATCTGTCAATGGGCTGCAGAAAACAATATGAAGTTCAACGATGAGAAATTTCAATTACTCCAATATGGTAGACACGAGGAAATCAAAACTTCATCAGAGTACAAAACAAATTCTGGCCACAAAATAGAGCGAAAAACAAACGTCAAAGACCTGGGAGTGATCATGTCGGAGGATCTCACCTTCAATGACCATAAAATTATATCAATTGCAGCTGCTAGAAAAATGACAGGATGGATAATGAGAACCTTCAAAACTAGGGATGCCAAGCCCATGATGACACTCTTTATGTCGCTTGTTCTATCTAGGCTGGAATATTGCTGCACACTAACAGCCCCTCTCAATGCAGGTGAAATTGCTGACCTAGAAAATGTACAGAGAACCTTCACGGCGCGCATAACGGAGATAAAACACCTCAATTATTGGGAGCGCTTGAGGTTCCTAAACCTGTATTCCCTAGAATGCAGGCGGGAGAGATACATGATTATATACACCTGGAAAATCCTAGAGGGACTAGTACCGAACTTGCACACGAAAATCACTCACTACGAAAGCAAAAGACTTGGCAGACGATGCAACATCCCCCCAATGAAAAGCAGGGGTGTCACTAGCACGTTAAGAGACAATACAATAAGTGTCAGGGGCCCGAGACTGTTCAACTGCCTCCCAGCATACATAAGGGGGATTACCAACAGACCCCTGGCAGTCTTCAAGCTGGCACTGGACAATCACCTAAAGTCGGTACCTGACCAGCCGGGCTGTGGCTCGTACGTTGGATTGCGTGCAGCCAGCAGTAACAACCTGGTTGATCAGGCTCTGATCCACCAGGAGGCCTGGTCACAGACCGGGCCACCGGGGCATTGACCCTTGGAGCTCTCTCCAGGTAAACTCCAGAGTCATAAATGAGAGACTGCCTCAGCATGTGGGAAGCCTTCTGCCTCTTAGAGACAATGGATTTCTCGCTCATCTAAGTAAATTTGGCAATGGTGAGGGTAAGATAGGTTTGCCTCATGATAATTATGGCAAGAGGGAGGTAGACTACAAGACATATTGGTAGGGTTGTCAGCACCACACACTTTGCATTCATCCATGGACCTGTAATATTTTGTGGGAAGACCAAAACACCATCAATTTCTACACTGTTGCGGTGTAGGGATCACCTTTCGAACTTGTAAAGGGTGTCCAGTAATATACACAGAGGACGGAAGCTCACAGCAGTCAAAAGTTAAGCGAGCTGCACTGCAAGGGTATCATCTCCACCTGTGGGCAGGGAGAACATACGTGTCTACTTTGAGGACTGGGAGGTCTTGGAGCTCAAGCTGTTCCAGAATGTCATCACCACATGTCTTGAAATTCTGTTGGACAATGGTATGGGGTAGAATGACAGTACCACTACAAGAATTGAGGAAATGATGTTTTTCAATAGGTACAGGAATAGCATCCATGGTTGTAAGGAGAGACAGATTGTGACATTGGCTAGCATTCTGGACAGTGATGATGCATATACCGCTCTTGAGAGCATGAAAGGATGTATCTCTACCAACATGGTGTGGGAGCGTCTTGCCAATACTATGGTTTAAAAGATAGGCAGTAGAAGAAGTAGGTCATAGAGTAAAAAACTTAGTCCATTGTGAATTTTGAAACATAGGATGTAAGGAGAGTATGTGATGTGCCAGTCTTTTGTGAGTAGAGTGAGAAGGAAGTAAAGAAATATCAAGTAATGGTCTTGGGCATTTAGGTGTGGGACCGGAGTTGGTCGGATGTGGGACGGGTGGGCGATCTGAAAATTGCTGCACCATAGAGGGGGAAGACGGAAGCATGGTCAAAGAAGTGTGGAGATCAGATATATCAAAGGAGTCAGTAGGAGCCCTGGTACCTGGAGCGAGTGACAAAACAGCACCAGCAAGAGGTACGGGGGCATTAGAAATGTCCAAAGAGTGGTCAAATAATGAGGCAGGGTCAGAACAGGGTGTGGTATCAAGGAAGGGGCCCAGGGAGAGTAGGTCTATACATTTGGCACTCCATGGTTATGTCACTTCTTTTTGTTTTTGAGAAAAAAAAAAGAATATGGAGGAATAGCTCCTAGGAGGAAAGAAAGGACCATAAATCCCCCTCCACACCCAAGAGGACCCCCAGCACTGTAAGTAGTGTGGATGCAGAATGAAACCTTTACCATACTCTATCCTTCATGACAGTAAACCAGCAATCCGGGATAGCAACTTCACATCCGCCGAGCCACCTCAGTAGACAAAGGAGAGGACAGATGGACACCCACCACAAAGCATACCTCCTTTGGCCATCACCCCCACGGAATCTGAGTGGCAGCCTCCAGAAATACACCTGTCACCCGAAAAACACCCAAAGCCATCCCCCGGGAGACCACAGAGGAATTGGGATATCTCCAGGTGATCCAGATTACATAAGAACATAAATGAGGAACACTGCAGCAGGCCTGTTGGCCCATACTAGGCAGGTCCTTTATATTCCTTCCCACTAACAAAATATTTGCCCAACCCAATTTTCAGTGCTACCCAATTCTCACTCAAATCCAACCCCTCTCACTCGTGTATTTATCTAACCTAAATTTGAAGCTACCTAACGTTCTAGCTTTAATAACCCTACTAGGTAGACTGTTCCACTCATCAACTACCCTATTTCCCAACCGATAATTTCCTATATCCTTTCGAAATATAAACTTATCCAATTTGAATCCATTATTGCGGATTTTTTCTTGAAGGGATATCCTCAAAACCATATTTATATTCCATCTTCCACTTTTACACTTCGATCATGTCTCCCCTCATTCTTCGTCTTACAAGTGAATGTAGGTTAAGAGTCTTCAACCGTTCTTTTTACGGAAGATTTCTAATGCTATGTATTAATTTGGTCATTCTATGCTGGATGTTTTCTAGCGAATTTATATCCATTCTGTAATATGGAGACCAGAACTGAGCTGCATAATCTAGGTGAGGCCTTACTAATGATGTATAAAGCTGTAAAATAACCGCAGGACTTCTGTTGGCTACACTTCTTGATATAAATCCCAGTAATCTGTTTGCTTTGTTACGTATGCTCAGGCACTGCTGTCTTGGTTTAAGGTTGCTGCTTACCATAACCCCCAAATCCTTCTCACAATCTGTTTGGCTAAGTTCTACGGTATTTAACTGATAAGTACTATGGTTATGGACACTCCTGAGCTTCAGAACCTTGCATTTATCTACACTGAAATGCATCTGCCACTTTTCTGACCAGGAATTGAGCTTGTCTAAATCCTCCTGAAGTTCCATGACATCTACGTTTGAATCAATTATCCTACCTTTCTTTGTGTCATCGGCAAATTTGCTCATATCACTAGTAATTCCCTCATCAAGGTCATTGATATATATTATAAACAACAACGGGCCCAAGACTGATCCCTGTGGAACGCCACTTGTTACAGATCCCCACTCGGATTTAACCCCATTTAAGCATACTCTCTGCTAGTAAGTAAGTTTATTCAGGTATACACAAATACAGTTACATAGAATTATCATACATAGCAGCATATGTGTAGAGAACCTGGGATAACCCAAAAAAGTCAGACAGAGTGACTTATTTCCATTGGGTTCCTTTTACCTTATTATTATAATATAAAGGTTATAAAATTTTCTTATTATTCTACAATGAAGATAACATCTTATTATCTTACTAAAAAGACTATCTACTACACGAGGGTCATTGAGACTATCTACAATACGAGGGTCATTACTAGGAATAAGGTAAAATTTACACGTATGTTAGCTAAAAAATAGAAAATCATTCCCCTCCCTTTCTGTTTACCTGGAGTTTACCTGCAGAGAGTTCCGGGGGTCAACGCCCCCGCGGCCCAGTCTGTGACCAGGCCTCCTGGTGGATCAGAGCCTGATCAACCAGGCTGTTACTGCTGGCTGCATGCAATCCAAAGTACGAGCCACAGCCTGGCTGGTCAGGTACCGACTTCAGGTGCTTGTCTAGTGCCAGCTTCAAGACTGCCAGGGGTCTATTGGTAATCCCCCTTATGTATGCTGGGAGGCAGCTGAAGAGATTTGGGCCTCTGACACTTATTGTATTGTCTCTTAACATGCTAGTGACACCCCTGCTTTTCATTGGGGGGATGTTGCATCGTCTGCCAAGTCTTTTGCTTTCGTTGTGAGGGATTTTCGTGTGCAAGTTCGGTACTAGTCCCTCTAGGATTTTCCAGGTGTATATAATCATGTATCTCTCCCGCCTGCGTTCCAGGGAATACAGGTTCAGGAACTTCAAGCGCTCCCAGTAATTGAGGTGTTTTATCTCCGTTATGCGTGCCGAGAAGGTTCTCTGTACATTTTCTAGGTCAGCAATTTCACCTGCCTTGAAAGGTGCTGTTAGTGTGCAGCAATATTCCAGCCTAGATAGAACAAGCGATCTAAAGAGTGTCATCATGGGCTTGGCATTCCTAGTTTTCAAGGTTCTCATTATCCATCCTGTCATTTTTCTGGCAGCTGCAGTTGATATAATGTTATGGTCCTTGAAGGTGAGATCCTCCGACATGATCACTCCTAGGTTTTGTTTTTTGCTCTATTTTGTGGCCGGAATTTGTTTTGTACTCTGATGAAGTTTTAATTTCCTCGTGTCTACCATATCGGAAAAATTGAAATTTCTCATCGTTGAACTTCATATTGTTTTCTGCAGCCATCTGAAAGATTTGGTTGATGTCTGCCTGGAGCCTTGCAGTGTCTGCAATGGAAGACACTGTCATGCAGATTCAGGTGTCATCTGCAAAGGAAGACACGGTGCTGTGGCTGACATCCTTGTCTGTGTCAGAGGTGAGGATGAGAAACAAGGTGAGAGCGAGTACTGTGCCTTGTGGAACAGAGCTTTTCACCGAAGCTGCCTCGGACTTTACTCTGTTGACTACTACTCTTTGTGTTCTGTTTGTGAGGAACTTATAGATCCATCTACCAACTTTTCCTGTTATTCCTTTAGCACGCATTTTGTGCGCTATTACGCCATGGTCACACTTGTCGAAGGCTTTTGAAAAGACTGTATATATTACATCTGCATTCTTTTTGTCTTTTAGTGCATCAAGGACCTTGTCGTAGTGATCCAATAGTTGAGACAGGCAGGAGCGACCTGCTCTAAACCCATGTTGCCCTGGGTTGTGTAATTGATGGGTTTCTAGATGGGTGGCGATCTTGCTTCTTAGGACCCTTTCAAAGATTTTTATGATATGGGATGTTAGTGGTATCTGTCTGAAGTTCTTTGCTATTGCTTTACTGCCCCCTTTGTGGAGTGGGGGGTATGTCTGTTGTTTTTAGTAGCTGTGGGACGACCCCCATGTCCATGCTCCCTCTCCATAGAATCGTAAAAGCTTGTGATAAGGGCTTCTTGCAGCTCTTGATGAACACGGAGTTCCATGAGTCTGGCCCTGGGGCAGAGTGCATGGGCATGTCATTTATCGCCTGTTCGAAGTCGTTTGGCGTCAGGATAAAATCAGATAGGCTTGTGTTAACCAAATTCTGTGGCTCTCTCATAAAAAATTCATATTGGGACTTGAGTAGCTCACTCATTTCCTTGCTGTCATCTGTGTAGGACCCATATTGTTTAAGTAGGGGCCCAATACTGGATATTGTTCTCGACTTTGATTTGGCATAGGAAAAGAAATACTTTGGGTTTCTTTCGATTTCATTTATGGCTTTTAGCTCTTCCCACAATTCCCGACTCCTATAAGATTCCTTTAACTTAAGTTCGATGTTTGCTATTTCTCTGACCAGTGACTCATTACGTATTTCAGATATATTTGCCTCTTTTAGCCACTCTGTAATTCTTTTTCGTCGCCTGTAAAGGGAGCGCCTGTCTCTTTCTATTTTACATCTATTCCTCCTTTTTTCTTATGCCTTGAGCATACATCGTGTGCCACCGAGTTAATCTGTTCTAGGCATAAGTTGGGGTCTGTGTTGCTTAGTCTATCTTCCCAGCTTATCAACCCAAACCATACCCCAGCCGGGATTGAACCCGCAGTCAGAGACTCTCTGACCGCGGGTTCAATCCCGGCCGGGGTATGGTTTGTCTGCCCGAAATGCCTAGCCATGCTAAGCGTTCTAGTGGTACACTCTGTAATCACTATTTTACTACATGTAAACCACACAATAACCAAATTTCTGTAAACTCAGCATTGTAATCCTTATAGAGAATAAACTTTGAATCATGTCATTACGATTTCGTGAGTCATGTTCCCAGCTTATATCCGTTAGGACTTGGTTTACTTGGTCCCACTTTATGTTCTCATTATTGAAGTTGAATTTGGTGAAGGCTCCCTCATGACTAATCTCATTAAGTCGGACTGGAGCTCCATGCATACATGTCTGAACCTCGATTATCTTGTGATCTGAGTATATTGTTTTTGATATGGTGACATTTCTTATCAGATCATCATTGTTAGTGAAGATGAAGTCTAGTGTATTCTCCAGTCTAGTAGGCTCTATTATTTGCTGGTTTAAGTTGAATTTTGTGCAGAGATTTAAAAGCTCGTGTGTGTGTGAATTCTCGTAAGAGCTGTCTCCTGGAGTTATCAGTGCAACAACATTATTTGCTATATTCCTTCATTTTAGGTACTTTAAGTTGAAATCCCCCAGGAGCAAGATGTTGGGGGCAGGAGCTGGCAGATTTTCCAGACAGTGGTCAATTTTTAACAGCTGTTCCTGGAATTGCTGGGACGTTGCTTCCGGAGGCTTGTAGACTACCACAATGACTAGGTTTTGGTTCTCGATCTTTACTGCTAAAACTTCCACTACATCATTTGAGGCATTAAGCAGTTCTGTGCAAACAAGTGACTCTGCGATATGCAGGCTAACCCTCCCCCTTTTGCCTGTTCACTCTGTCGCATCTGTATAGGTTGTAACCTGGGATCCATATTTCATTGTCCAAGTGATCCTTCATGTGGGTCTCTGTGAAAGCCACGAACATTGCATTTGCCTCTGCAAGCAGTCCACGGATGAAAGGTATTTTGCTGTTTGTTGCTGGCTTTAGACCATGTATATTTGCAAAAAAGAATGTCCTCGGACTCGTGGTATTGGTGGTACTGGGGGATACTTTTTTTTCCAGCATTAGTATCTGTATCTGTTGGTTTCGAGTGTAGGCCATCGACTGTGGTTCCACTCCAGGAATGACTGGATTTGATGTACAGTTTCTGCCATTTCCTGCCAGTTTTTTTTTCTTCCTGGCACTAAAAAACCTCTCCCTCTTGAGTGGCTGTGGCTACCCAGGTTTTCCCATGGTCTGGATGTTTTGTATCTTTTTGTCCCCTTTAGATGGTGTGCCTGGCAATTTAAGTTATAGCACAGTCTTTCCTGTACTGAAGAGGGACACATTTCAGGGTGAAAAAAGCTTACAGGAAGGGAGTTTGCATTTTCCTGTTGTCATATGGGCATGGCATTTTCTAGGGTGGTCAAAGTTGCACGTCCCATCTGTTTTTCCAGATTACCCATGCCTGCAGATACCCAGTGCCGTGCACCATGCAACAGTCAGCAGCAATGGCTTGGAAGGGGTTGCTTGGTACAAATGGTTGTACAGGTGGCATACGAGGCTGGGAGGGTGACATTCCCCAACAGGCATGGCACCTGGAGCATGTGCTCTCGATGTCTCTGGTGATGCCTGGCCAAAAGACAGCACATTCTGCCCTACTGTGCATGCGACTGCTGTCTTGGTGAGCTGCATGAAGCGTCCACAGGACCTCATTCCGAAGTTCCTGTGGTATCACAATCCTGTGGTCCATCATGACGACATGAGAGATAACCTGTCACGGTACTTCCTGTATGGTTGCAGCTCCTCTGGTAAGGTATCCCAGGACAGTGGGAACCCGAAGTCAACTAGTGGTGTGAGCAGCTGGAGGTCATGGTCTGCGGAGGTGCCCTCCTTGACTCTGTCCCACGTGACTGTGCCGAGAGACTCCGCTGATGATCTTGCTGCCGCCACGAGGAGTGTCTCCAGGTCATCGTGGGTGCCCGCCGGGACCCGGATAGGTGACAGAGCACACATTTCACTGGTTGTGTCCTTTGGGTCTGTGGCTGATGGGTACCGTGATGTTGCATCTGCTGCTGGGATGGTCTTCCCAGGGACGTGCATGATCCAATACTGCCACATTAAGGTGTGCTGTTTCAGTCAGAAGAGCCTCGGATTGGTGATGTCATCTAGTGCTTGATCCCCAAGGATTTTCACAAGCAGCTTGTGGTCGGTAGTTATGATGAGATCCCAGCACCCCATGGTGAAGAAGCGGCTATCTTCCAGTGCCTGTGCGACGGCCAAGGCCTCCCCCTCAGTTGGAGCATACTGCTTCTCAGCATCCCTTAAGAAGCGAGACCCCGCTAGTGTTACCTTCCACCCATCTGCACAACACCCAGGAATAGTGTGGTCACAGCTGCAATATTTATGGCTAAGCCAGTAACTCGCCCCCATTCTAGACCAGTCAGGGTTGAGGCACGTCAGCTTGCTGGGATCAAATATCTCGACCCCTGCTTTAATTGTGTTGATGATTGCCTCTTTTGAGCGTTGGAACGCCTCTTCCAGGGCTGAATCCCATCTGAAGCTGACCTTGGAGCCGAGGAGCGGCTTGAATGGTGCCGTCATGTCTGTGGTCCTGCCATAGTGCGACACCTGGTTAATGAGGCTGAACCAAGCCTGTACATCCGTGATATTGGCTGGTCTTGGGAACATCGCAATGGCATTCAGGTACTTAGATAGGGGTCTCACTTTTGACCTGGTTATCTGAAACCCTGCAAACTCCACTTCTGTCATGGCAAACTGAAACTTAGCTGGATTGAAGACCACCCCATTGTGGCCTACAACCTCCAGATAGTTGATCACTCGCCACCAATGTTCCTTCAAGTCCGTGTCCCATATGATGGTGTCGTCGACACATTTGGTTCTTCTAGGTACATCAGCTATGATGGCATTATACCATTGTGTGTAGGCATCCTGTGATGCGAGGAAGCCCATCAGCGCATGACAGTAGCGAAACCTGCCTTGCTCTGTCAGGAATGTTGTCTTTTGGCGATCCTCAGGCTGGATCTCAATGGAATGCATCTGTGATGGTCTTGAACGTATTAGGTGGGACGACCTTCGCCTGTTTAATGGGTGGTACGGTGTGATGGGTCTCGCACACACTGTGGCAGTTTAGCGGTTGCAGATCCACCATACGACGGGGTATGCCATCCGACTTGGGTGTCAGGACCATACTATGGAGCCAAGTCACAGGAGTGTTTGGAGGCACTCGCTCTATGATGCCCAGCACCACGTCCCTATCCAGTTGGTCTGACACTTCCTGTTGCCAGTGAACTGGGACATTTGCAGATCATCTGGTCACCACTGGTTGCACCCCTGGGTCAACCCAAATCTCCATTTGGGGCCCCATCATCGCAGGGAGTGGCTGGTGTGGGCATATGTTGAAGGCCAACAAAGCATACCTCTCCAAGAGCCAGGTCTTCATCTCAGCCGTGGACTCAAGTGATGGTGCCATGGGCAGACTGGAGGGATGGGGAGGCAGTGCTGTGCGCTGTGGGCACCCGCATTTTGCCATGGTGGGGCTGGTATGTATACTCGCCACATTTCCACACACACCAGTTTCTGTCGAGTCGATTTTTGGGAAGTCAGGTCTGATAACCTTCAGCTGTTCCAACACAACTCAGCTCAGGTAAAACCGGCTGGTGGAGTCCGTAACATAGACCACCGAAGATGTCTTGAGTTGCTCCCCTTGTTTGTTGCAACCAGATAGTATGAGGAACATGGCACCCAGAACATTTATCTCCGCATTAATCGCGGCCAGAATGCGTGTGGAGATACGGGTGAGGTGTCATTGGCATAAGCCCAGTTTCTTGAGGGCCTGCAGTCTCATCAGGCAGGTCTGTGCACTTGAGTCGGCGATGGCCAAGATAAGGGCTGACCGCCGTGGTGGACATAGTGTCTTCACCATGTCACAGGCCTTGCTGTCCACAGCTACTCTTAAAGATAGTGTCGGATGAGGCAGAGCCTCACTCGTGCAGGAGCCTATCTCGGTGGTAGCCACATAGTGAAACAGTGCCTCCACCAACCCACTGGAAGATTGTGGAGACGACTTATGGGGACATGGGTTGTTCTTTTTCCAGCATCCGAGACACAACGTGAATTCCTTGAGTCTTCCTCTCACCATACCAAACTGGGGGGTGAGAGAGTCACACTGGCAGCGTATCTTGCATCTCATCTGGGCCTGCTCACCATGATCCTGTGTGGGCACTGGTGATGCCTGGCTGCAGTGCCTGCAGACCATCTTTTTGTAGCCTCTGGCCGCCACCCATAGGTTCTCAATTGCCATGGCACGGATGGTAGTCTCTTTGCTATCTACAAGACTGACAGTCTCATTCAGTGTCCTTGTGTCAATGTCTGTCATCCCGAGGACCTCCTTCTTGATGTCGTCATCTGCCAGACCAGTTAAGAGAACCAGTTTGACAATATCTTCGCTGTAGTCTGTGCCAGAGGGTGCCACAGCAGGTGGCCAATCTACAGGTCCCAGTTTTGGTCCACTGGCAGACATTTGCCAACCCACGCAGTCTCGCCACATACTACCTGACGTGCTCCCCTGGTTCCTGCTTCATCTGAAGCAGTGCTGCACATCACACACTTAGTGTCACACTCACCACTGTGAGACATTTCATGGCATCTAAGACTGCTGCCTCAGGACTGCTGGCTATTGTTGGTGTTTCCCGGAATAATGCAGCTTCTAACTCAGGCTCACAGCAGGACAGGAGCTGAGCAGTGATTTGATTGGGTGTTAGGTCGGTCCCATTTTGAAACATCTCCCATCGGCAGGTAAATGCAGCCCAATCATCTTCACCGATGCCTTACTGTAGTGTTGGGCGGTTGATTTTGGGCGGCTTCTGTCATGTGTCCCTGGTGTCATGCACATTCTTCTGATGTAGCTGCATCAGTGCAATGCATGTCAGCATGTCCTCTGCCGCCTTCACCACTGTACATCCTGCCACCTCACAACTCAACGAGACCGCCATTACCACCAGGTATGTTTGGACAGGCTACCACACCAGCTCCTTAACCCGTCTAGTACATAAGTTAATACATAGGAGCATGGTCAAAGAGACATTCAGGTGTGTGCTGGTAATCCTTTATTCAGGTACAGCATAATGAATGCTCCTAGGTATTATGGAAGTAATATGTGTTCTGTCGGCCTCACGCTCTCTTTTTTTACACTCACATTTCTCCACATCACGCTCTCTTTGTTTATACTCACGTTTCTCCGCCTCACCTACAGGCGGCTGGCACACCGGCGCTGCCAACCCGCCGAATTTGTCTCACTCTGTCACCGCATCTCCATCCCACATATACGGTAGGCAGGAGAGGTGCAGCAGATGTAGGTGGTGTCACATTTGCTCAATGTGGAAGTAGGTCGTGCCCAAGGGTTAGGCAAGCAAAGAATTCTTCACTTGCCTAACCCTTGGGCATGACCTACTTCCACATTGAGCAAATGTGACACCACCTACAACTGCTGCACCTCTTCTGCCTACGGTATATAAGCTACTTCTCGGCACATATGCTGTATTCTATTCAAGATTGATGGACTGACCACATCGACTCAAGGTTGAGGGACTGATTACCTCATTCTTCTCCTGTTCTTCACGATTCTCCTCTGTATGGACTGATGAAGCCACTCTGTGGCGAAAAGTTTCCTCAATAAAAATACCCAAGAGTTGCACATGTGTCTAATTTATCACAGTTAACATGACATGTGACTTTTTCTCTGCCAAAGGTGTAGACAGCCTGTACTGTCAGAACAGACAGCCTAGCCATCTGTTCTGACTAGTTCATATTTCGCAGCATTTAAGTGCTGCCCTCTGTAGGCTCATCCAGGTCAGTGGGAGGCTGAGCCCAGTCGCTCTCACTCCTAGGCCGACCGACCTGATAGGCACAAGTGCTCCCCCTCCACGGACTGGCTTGCGGTCATTCCCTCACACTGCCCATTGTATACTCACTCCTATCCAATTAAAGCCAAACTAGTCCACGGCCATATCATTGCTACCTACGCTACCTTCATCGGCACTAAACCGCTGTTCAGCAGCAAGAGCAGCAATAACACAGGATCAAATCTTGCCAGCAAAATCCCAGGTATCAATGCCCAAGCAAGCAATTACTTAGATGGAAATTTCCCAACCTCCTTCTATCTGGCACCAACCGAACCCACAAAAGTCACCCCAATTATTAAGTCACTTAAAAATATATCAGGAAACCTGGCTCAAGTTCCTCCATTACTGTACAAACTAGCAGCTCACATTCCTTCAACTGCTATTTCATTACTCTTTATCAAATCACTAGGAACCTGCACTTTCCCGGCACTACTCAAGATAGCCAAAGTCACACCAATACGCAAAGGTAGTGTAGATGAATGGTTCAGAGAACCGAGAACCGACAAGTTGATAAATTAGACACATGTGCAACACTTGGGTATCTTTAATGAGGAAACGTTTTGCCACATAGTGGCTTCATCAGTCCATTCAAAGGAGAATGGTGAAGAACAGGAGGAGTTTGAGGTAATCAGTCCCTCAGCCTTGAATCGATGTGGTCAGCCCATCAATCTTGAAAAGAATACAGCAATTGTGTGAAGAAGTAGCTTATATACTGTAGGCAGGAGAGGTGCAGCAGTCATAGGTGGTATCATATTTGTCCAGTGTGGAAGTAGGCCGTGCCCAAGGGATAGGCAAGTGAAGAATTCCCTGTATTACATTCCCAAAATGTTGCTGTGTCAGACAGGAATGTAGATGAATGGTTCAGAGAACCTACAAGTTGCTGTATTTTTTTTCAAGATTGATGGACTGATCAATTCGACTCAAGGCTGAGGGACTGATTACCTCAAACTCCTCCTGTTCTTCACCATTCTCCTTTGCATGGACTGATAAAGCCACTGTGTGGCGAAATGTTTCCTCATTAAAGATAACCAAGTGTTGCACATGTGTCTAATTTATCACGAAGGTGGTGACCCAACATATGTAAACAACTACAGGCCAATATCAAACTTACCGTTACTATCCAAAATAACAGGTGGCAGCTCTGATGAAAACTCACACTCACACGAGCTTTTAAATCTCTGCACAAAATTCAATTTAAACCAGCAAATAATAGAGCCTACTAGACTGGAGAATACACTAGACCTCATCTTCACTAACAATGATGATCTGATAAGAAATGTCACCATATCCCTTCCTGTAAACTTTTTCACCCTGAAATGTGTACCTCTTCAGTACAGGAAAGACTGTGCTATAACTTAAATTGCCAGGCTCAACATCTAAAGGGGATAAAAGATACAAAACATCCAGGCCATGGGAAAACCTGGGTAGCCACAGCCACTCAAGAGGGAGAGGTTTTTTAGTGCCAGGAAGGAAAAAAAACTGGCAGGAAATGGCAGAAATCGTACACCAAATCCAGTCATTCCTGGAGTGGAACCACAGTCGATGGCCTCCACTCCAAACCAACAGATACAGATACCAATGCTGGAAAAAAAATCCCCCCCCCCAGTACCAACAATACCACTAGTCCGATGACATTCTTCTTTGCAAATATACAGGGTCTAAAGCCAGCAACAAACAACAAAATACCTTTTATCCGTGGACTGCTTGCAGAGGCAAAGGCAATGTTCGCGGCTTTCACTGAGACCCACATAAAGGATCACTTGGGCAACGAAATATGGATCCCAGGTTACAACCTACACAGATGTGACAGAGTGAACAGGCAAAAGGGGGCGGGGGTTGGCCTGTACATTGCAGAGTCACTTGTTTGCACAGAACTGCTTAATGCCTCAAATGATGTAGTGGAAGTTTTAGCAGTAAAGGTCGAGAACCAAAACCTAGTCATTGTGCTAGTCTACAAGCCTCCAGATGCAACATCCCAGCAATTCCAGGAACAGCTGTTAAAAATTGACCACTGTCTGGAAAATCTTCCAGCTCCTGCACCCAACATCTTGCTCCTGGGGGATTTCAACTTAAAGCACCTAAAATGGAGGAATATAGCAAATAATATTGTTGCAGTAATAACACCAGGAGGCAGCTCTGATGAAAACTCACACTCACACGAGCTTTTAAATCTCTGCACAAAATTCAATTTAAACCAGCAAATAATAGAGCCTACTAGCCTGGAGAATACACTAGACCTCATCTTCACTAACAATGATGATCTGATAAGAAATGTCACCATATGAAAAATAATATACTCAGATCACAACATAATTGAGGTTCAGACATGTATGCGTGGAGCCCCAGACCGACATAATGAGATTAGTCACGAGGGAGCATTCACCAAATTCAACTTCAATAACAAAAACATAAAGTGGGACTAAGTAAACCAAGTCCTAACCGATATAAGCTGGGAAGATATACTAAGCAACACAGACCCCAACTTATGCCTAGAACAGATTAACTTGGTGGCACTCGATGTATGCACAAGGCTTATTCCTCTAAGAAAAATGAGGAGTAGATGTAAAATAGAAAGAGACAGGCGCTCCCTATACAGGTGACGGAAAAGAATAACAGAGCGGCTAAAAGAGGTCAATATATCTGAAATGCGTAGGGAGACACTGGTCAGAGAAATAGCAAACATCGAACTTAAGCTAAAGGAATCATATAGGAGCCAGGAATCGCGGGAAGAACTAAAAGCCATAAATGAAATCGAAAGAAACCCAAAGTATTTCTTCTCCTATGTCAAATCAAAGTCGAGAACAACGTCCAGTATTGGGCAACTACTTAAACAAGATGGGTCCTACACAGATGACAGCAAGGAAATGAGTGAGCTACTCAAGTCCCAATATGACTCAGTTTTTAGCAAGCCGCTAACCAGACTGAGAGTCGAAGATCAAAATGAATTTTTTATGAGAGAGCCACAGAATTTGGTTAACACAAGCATATACGATGTTATCCTGACGCCAAATGACTTCGAACAGGCGATAAATGACATGCCCATGCACTCTGCCCCAGGGCCAGACTCATGGAACTCCGTGTTCATCAAGAACTGCAAGAAGCCCCTATCTCGAGCCTTTACCATCCTATGGAGAGGGAGCATGGACACGGGGGTCGTCCCACAGTTACTAAAAACAACAGACATAGCCCCACTCCACAAAGAGGGCAGTAAAGCAACAGCAAAGAACTACAGACCGATAGCACTAACATCCCATATCATAAAAATCTTTGAAAGGGTCCTAAGAAGCAAAATCACCACCCATCTAGAAACCCATCAGTTACACAATCCAGGGCAACATGGGTTTAGAACAGGTCGCTCCTGTCTGTCTCAACTATTGGATCACTACGACTAGGTCCTAGATGCACTAGAAGACAAAAAGAATGCAGATGTAATATATACAGACTTTGCAAAAGCCTTCGACAAGTGTGACCATGGCGTAATAGCGCACAAAATGCGTGCTAAAGGAATAACAGGAAAAGTCGGTCGATGGATCTATAATTTCCTCACTAACAGAACACAGAGAGTATTCGTCAACAGAGTAAAGTTCGAGGCAGCTACGGTGAAAAGCTCTGTTCCAAAAGGCACAGTACTCGCTCCCATCTTGTTCCTCATCCTCATATCTGACATAGACAAGGATGTCAGCCGCAGCACCGTGTCTTCCTTTGCAGATGACACCCGAATCTGCATGACAGTGTCTTCCATTGCAGACACTGCAAGGCTCCAGGCAGACATCAACCAAATCTTTCAGTGGGCTGCAGAAAACAATATGAAGTTCAACGATGAGAAATTTCAATTACTCAGATATGGTAAACATGAGGAAATTAAATCTTCATCAGAGTACAAAACAAATTCTGGCCACAAAATAGAGCGAAACACCAACGTCAAAGACCTGGGAGTGATCATGTCGGAGGATCTCACCTTCAAGGACCATAACATTGTATCAATCACATCTGCTAGAAAAATGACAGGATGGATAATGAAAACCTTCAAAACTAGGGAGGCCAAGCCCATGATGACACTCTTCAAGTCACTTGTTCTATCTAGGCTGGAATATTGCTGCACACTAACAGCACCTTTCAAGGCAGGTGAAATTGCTGACCTAGAAAATGTACAGAGAACCTTCACGGCATGCATAACGGAGATAAGACACCTCAATTACTGGGAGCGCTTGAGGTTCCTGAATCTGTATTCCCTGGAACGCAGGCGGGAGAGATACCTGGAGTTTACCTGGAGAGAGTTCCGGGGGTCAACGCCCCCGCGGCCCGGTCTGAGACCAGGCCTCCTGGTGGATCAGAGCCTGATCAACCAGGCTGTTGCTGCTGGCTGCACGCAAACCAACGTACGAGCCACAGCCCGGCTGATCCGGAACTGACTTTAGGTGCTTGTCCAGTGCCAGCTTGAAGACTGCCAGGGGTCTGTTGGTAATCCCCCTTATGTGTGCTGGGAGGCAGTTGAACAGTCTCGGACCCCTGACACTTATTGTATGGTCTCTTAACGTGCTAGTGACACCCCTGCTTTTCATTGGGGGGATGGTGCATCGTCTGCCAAGTCTTTTGTTTTCGTAGTGAGTGATTTTCGTGTGCAAGTTCGGTACTAGTCCCTCTAGGATTTTCCAGGTGTATATAATCATGTATCTTTCCCTCCTGCGTTCCAGGGAATACAGGTTTAGGAACCTCAAGTGCTCCCAATAATTGAGGTGTTTTATCTCCGTTATGCGCGCCGTGAAAGTTCTCTGTACATTTTCTATGTCGGCAATTTCACCTGCCTTGAAAGGTGCTGTTAGTGTGCAGCAATATTCCAGCCTAGATAGAACAAGTGACCTGAAGAGTGTCATCATGGGCTTGGCCTCCCTAGTTTTGAAGGTTCTCATTATCCATCCTGTCATTTTTCTAGCAGATGCGATTGATACAATGTTATGGTCCTTGAAGGTGAGATCCTCCGACATGATCACTCCCAAGTCTTTGACGTTGGTGTTTCGCTCTATTTTGTGGCCAGAATTTGTTTTGTACTCTGATGAAGATTTAATTTCCTCATGTTTACCATATCTGAGTAATTGAAATTTCTCATCGTTGAACTTCATATTGTTTTCTGCAGCCCACTGAAAGATTTGGTTGATGTCTGCCTGGAGCTTTGCAGTGTCTGCAATGGAAGATACATGATTATATACACCTGGAAAATCCTAGAGGGACTAGTACCGAACTTGCACATGAAAATCACTCATTACGAAAGCAAAAGACTTGGCAGACGATGCAACATCCCCCCAATGAAAAGCAGGGGTGTCACTAGCACATTAAGAGACCATACAATAAGTGTCAGGGGCCCGAGACATGTATCTCTCCCACCTGCGTTCCAGGGAATACAGGTTTAGGAACCTCAAGCGCCCCCAGTAATTGAGGTGTTTTATCTCCGTTATGCGCGCCGTGAAGGTTCTCTGTACATTTTCTAGGTCAGCAATTTCACCTGCTTTGAAAGGTGCTGTTAGTGTGCAGCAATATTCCAGCCTATATAGAACAAGTGACCTGAAGAGTGTCATCATGGGCTTGGCCTTCCTAGTTTTGAAGGTTCTCATTATCTATCCTGTCATTTTTCTAGCAGATGCGATTGATACAATGTTATGGTCCTTGAAGGTGAGATCCTCCGACATGATCACTCCCAGGTCTTTGACGTTGGTGTTTCTCTCTATTTTGTGGCCAGAATTTGTTTTGTACTCTGATGAAGATTTAATTTCCTCGTGTGAGTGAGTGTAAGTGTCCAAAGCTGGGCGATGAGAGTAAAGGAACAAAAGTTCCTTTGCAAACAGAGATAGAAACTTGAAGTTTCCAATTAGATTCAGTGGACCCCCTTGTCAAGCCCCAGTACAGGGATATGCCAACACTCCCACCTGAGTTCAGTAACCGGCTTCTCACCAAAGACCATTAAAAATTTTTCCACAGAGCAGGAAAAATGGAGCTGGCTAAAATAAGCCGATGTACAGGTGCCCCTCCTGTAGAGTGCCTGGCGGGCAAAATAGATGAGGACAAGCGTCCCAGAGAGAACGGGGGAAATTTATCATCGATACTCAGGAGAGAGAGAGACATCCAGACGAAGGCTGGCGCAGTGTCGCCATCTTGTCTCCCTAACACACCCCATCATCAGCTAACCAAATGAAAGCCACCTAATTCTCTTTTTTTGTATCATGAACACATCCAAAACAATATAGTCAGACTCTCGTTATCTGTAATTTCCCCGTAATTTACACTTACACTCACCCAAATGACTGTAAACATAAAATTCCTAATATAGCTATTGCCTATAAAATCTTAAGTTAGTCCTAAGTTTGCCTAAGATATTTTCCCAATATAGGATCTTTAATAGTAACAGTATGATGCAAAGACAAAACTATTCCCATTATTAAATTTACCATTTGCAATATTGTTATGTTTTGTTACAATGATTCTAAACTTTGAACATTGAAATGTACTGCTCGCAGACTAGGCCTAGCCTATAGAAACCATCGTACCCCTGAAATACTGAGCCTCTTCCAAACTGCCCTTGCTGCTGCCAGAGAACGTATGACAGAGCTGCGGCAGACTGGGAACAATTTGTCAATGGTCTCAATGCTCACACCCCCCTCCCCCTGACATGGAGGGACATAAATTCAAATTCAAATTCAAATTCAAAGTTTATTCTCTATAAGGATTACAATGCTGAGTTTACAGAAATTTGGTTATTGTTTGGTTTACATGTAGTAAAATTGAGATTACAGAGTGTACCACTAGAACGCTTAGCATGGCTAGGCATTTCGGGCATACTTAGCTTTATTCTTAAATGTAAAATATTACAAATTATGAGGTAAGTTGGTATTATGGCTAAGTGACTAAATACTATTTTGTGAGTTTAGCAATGTGAATGCTTTTGTTTTGGCACAGTATATAGTTTCAGTATTGGAGTATCACAGGATTCATTATTTTAAGACTGAGATTAATATTTCTGTTTATGGTCAAATGAGTGAGCGAGTGTAAGTGTGAACCACCAGGTGGTATTCGTGAAGTTAGTTGACGGGGTGTATCAGGGAGATAAGATGTTTTCTAATGGTAGTTTTGAAGGTGATGAATGTGTCTGCAGTTCTAGAGTTCTCAGGTAGGGTATTCCAGATTTTAGGGCCTTTGACATACATTGAATTTTTGTAAAGGTTTAGTCGGACACGGGGAATGTCGTAGAGATGTTTGTTTCTGGTGTTATGCCTGTGGGTTCTGTCACAACTATCACGAAAGCGTTTTAGGTCAAGGTTGATATTAGAGTTTAAGGCCCTGTAGATATAGATTGCACAGTAGTAAGTGTGGATGTACTGAACTGGGAGTAAGTTTAGATCTTTGAAGAGTGGGGGGGGTGTGCTGCCAGGGATGGGATTTAGTGATTATTCTTACTGAAGCTTTTTGTTGGGTTATTATTGGCTTTAGGTGTGTTGCTGCAGTTGATCCCCAAGCACAAATAGCATAGGTGAGGTATGGATAAATAAGTGAGTGGTATAGTGTGAGAAGGGCATTTTGCGGCACATAGTATCGTATCTTGGAGAGGATCCCAACCGTTTTGGATACTTTTTTGGCTATATGCTGGATATGGGTGCTGAAATTCAGGTTATTGTCAAGGTATAAGCCTAAGAATTTTCCCCCATTATTTCTGGTAATTAGAGTGTTGTCAATCTTAATGTTAATTTGTGCATCTCCTGCTCTGCTACCAAACATAATATAGTAAGTTTTGTCAGTGTTAAGCGTAAGTTTATTGGCTGTCATCCAAGTCGATATTTTAATCAGCTCCTCATTCACAATGGTGTTAAGGGTGGCAAGATTAGGGTGAGAGATGACATAAGTCGTGTCATCAGCAAAGAGAATGGGTTTCAGGTGTTGGGATACGTTTGGAAGGTCATTGATGTATATGAGGAAGAGCAGGGGACCAAGGACACTTCCCTGCGGAACTCCAGTATCAAGTGGCCGTGTTGCTGATGCTGTGTCTTTAATGGTGACGTACTGATACCTATTAGTAATGTAAGATTTGAAATAAGCAAGCGCATGGCCTCTTATACCGTAGTGGTCAAGTTTGTGGAGTAGGATTTCGTGGTTTACTGTGTCAAAAGCTTTTTTTAGGTCAATAAAAATTCCTAGTGGATATTCCTTATTTTCCAATGCTGTGTAAAGCAGGGGTTGAGTATGTTTTGAGCCGTTATAAATGAATACAGTCTCCTGTGCACGAGTTTCTCAAAGATTTTGGATAGCAATGGTAAGTTAGATATTGGCCTATAGTTGTTTAAGTCTGTAGGGTCACCACCTTTATGTATTGGTGTAACCCTTGCCATCTTGAGTAGTTTCGGGAAGGTGCTAGTCTCTATTGACTTGTTAAAAAGTAATGAAATAGCATGCGAAAGGACATGGGCCGCTCGCTTGTACAGTAATGGTGGGACATGAGATAGATTCCCCGAGTTATTTTTAAGTGACTTTATGATCTCAATGACTTCCGTGGGCTCAGTTGGTGCAAGATAGAAGGAATTAGGGAAATTTCCATCTAGGTAGTCCCCGGCATGGGCATTGGTATGTGGGATTTTACTGGCGAGATTAGATCCTATGTTTGAGAAGAAGTCGTTTATCTTGTTAGCTGTGTCAGTGGGATGTAGTGGTGTTTCATTAGGTTTAGTTAGGACAATATTCTTGGTTTTTCTCAGTTTGTGGGTCCCTAGAATCTGAGAGAGAGTTTTCCAGGTCTTTTTTATATCTCCTCTAGTGTCTGTGAATCTACTGGAGTAGTATAGTTGTTTGGCTTTTTTTATTACTTTGGTGAGAGCTGATGAATAGTGTTTAAGAATATCTTTGTGTATTAAGCCCTGTCTATATTGCTTTTCATATTGGTGTTTCTTGTCAATGGATTTCAGAATGGTGCTGGTTAGCCATGGGCAACCAAGCCGTTTGTTTGTGATCTGTTTTGTTTTTATAGGACAATGTTTGTTGTATAGTCTAAGTAATTTGTTAAGAAAGATGTCTGTCCAGTCATCAATACCATTGGCCTTGGAGAATTCTGTGGGCCAATCAACAGTCTCTAGGTCAGCTGTGAACTTCCTTACTGAGGCCTCGTCATGGAGTCTAAATGAGACTTTGTTGTATTCAAGTGGTGGTTTACTAATGTTTGTCAGGAGGAAGGTAGGGTAGTGGTCTGTAGTGCTATCTGTGATTATCCCTGATTTAAGGGGGGCTAGTATATTGGTCCATATGTGGTCTATTATGGTTGCACTTGTCTCAGTGAGCCTGGTTGGTTTAGTTATTGTTGGTATGAGAAGTGTGTTGTTCATATTGTTGATGAAATCAGTTACAGGCTGATCATCTAGTAAGCCAAGGTTGATGTTGAAGTCTCCAGCTAAGAGAAGGTGGTGCTTATTCATTTGTCTGTTTGTTATTAGTGACTTTAATTTCTCGCTGAAATTTGGGATGTTTGTGTGAGGTATCCGGTAAATGGCACCAATTGTTATAGGCGTCTTAAGGTTTTTTACAGTAAAATTAGCAAAAATGTATTCCCCATATTCATCACTAAAGCAAGTGGTGCTAAGACAAGATAATTGGTTAGAGTAATAGATTGCGATACCACCCCCAACCTGGTTTGTTCTGCAGTTGTGAATTGCTGTGTATCCTGGTAGAGGGTAGATATCTATTGTGTCCTGCTTAAGCCAGGTCTCAGTAAGAATAATGCAGGAGAAGGGTGTCTTTAGTGATTCAAGGAGTGCTAGGAGGTCATCATAGTGTTTGCTTAAGGACCTGATGTTGTAGTTTAGTACTGATAGACTTTTAGCATTGTTTAGGATAGTGGTGGCTTGTGATGCTGTGTAATAAAGGCAGTTACTTTCCAATAGGTTTTGATTGGGTGTCAGATTATGGAGGTTTAGATCAGGGTCAACGTGATCAATCATCTTCTAGAATTAAGGGTAACAGAACTGGGCAGATCGCGCACCCTCATCCTTTGCATAGGGCGAATGAGTTAGTCAGTGCTTGGGCTGCTACATCTAGCTATGACAATCTTCCCAGTACCACACAGGCGAAATTAATGGACAAATATGATGCAAGGGAGAGACTTGTTTGCTTTATGCTCAGCAAGGCAGATGACTGCAACATTCCTTTCACTAATTATGAACTTGATGCAGCACTAACTAAGGGCAACTCCACGTCGCCTGGTTAGGTTAGGTTAGGTAAGGTTCGTCAGGAAACAGGACAAATGTTTCCTGACGCGGGTCTTAGTCAGATGATGACCCGCCTTTGGAGCTTTTGGTCATCTGACCGAGGCCTTCCGCTGGCTTACCGGTCCACCCCTTTAAAAATTATGGTCATTTATAACCTTCGGTACGTCGCCTGGTGAGGATGGTATTACTTACAACATACTCAGATTGTTGTGTCGAGTACCAGGTAATCCATTACTTGAATTATATAACATGAGTTATGTCACTGGGGAGCTCCCTAAATCATGGACCAACAGCCTCATTATTCCCATTCCGAAGCCCAATCAACAAAACTCATTTCGCCCAATATCCCTTACTAGCTGCTTATGTAGTAAAACATTCGAAAGGATGATTCTTAATCGTCTTATGCACAGAATTAAGCAATTCTTGTCTCCCTGGTTGCATGGTTTCATGCATGGAAGAAGTGTGCATCATTGCATTACCACCTTTCTCACTCTGCTCACTGACAGCTCACACACTACCTTCCTTGACCTTAAATCCGCTTTTGATGTAGCCAACCGACATGTAATCATTAGTGAACTTGCGAGAATGGATGCTGGAGGATGACTTCTCCGCTGGATTAAAGGTTACCTGTCCAACAAAAAGTCTTCTGTGTTGTTCCAGGGACATAGAAGTGTAAATAAAGATTTTGAATTAGGAACCCCACAGGGAGGTGTGCTTAGTCCCACCCTATTCAATGTTCTGATTAATGCCTTACTTAATGCTATGCCTAGCCAGCCTCATCATTATATGATTAGTTTTGCTGATGATATAATGATTCACACCACCGGATTCTCCAACACCCAAAACATTCTTAATCATGTACTAGCCTCGTGTCAGGACCTGGGGTTAATAATCTCAGGGGATAAAACAAAGATACTTAACAGGCGTCCTCCTCGACAGAGGCACAGTTCGTCAGATCCAGTTGCATGATGGGTCTCTTCTAGAATATGTAAGCAGATACAGGTATCTAGGCTTTGAGGTTCCACTACTTGGACCTGTTGCAACGAGATTTTGTCGCCAATACAAAGAAAGGCTGAGAGCACTTAGAGTTGTGGCAGGTTTTCATCCCAGGTATGGTGCTAATGTTAAAATTGTGAGTTCATTACCTTTGTAATTGTGAGTTCATTACCTTTGTAATTGTGAGTTCATTACCTTTGTAATTGTGAGTTCATTACCTCTGTAACTTGCTCAGCTATCAAAACTACGGGGTCCAGTCCCTGGACCAATTATGTACCTGGAGTTTACCTAGAGAGAGTTCCGGTGGTCAACGCCCCCGCAGCCCGGTCTGTGACCAGGCCTCCTGGTGGATCAGAGCCTGATCAACCAGGCTGTTGCTGCTGGCTGCATGCAAACCAACGTACGAGCCACAGCCCGGCTGGTCAGGAACCGACTTTAGGTGCTTGTCCAGTGCCAGCGTGAAGACTGCCAGGGGTCTGTTGGTAATCCCCCTTATGTATGCTGGGAGGCAGTTGAACAGTCTCGGGCCCCTGACACTTATTGTATGGTCTCTTAACGTGCTAGTGACACCCCTGCTTTTCATTGGGGGATGTTGCATCGTCTGCCAAGTCTTTTGCTTTCGTAGTGAGTGATTTTCGTGTGCAAGTTCGGTACTAGTCCCTCTAGGATTTTCCAGGTGTATATAATCATGTATCTCTCCCGCCTGCGTTCCAGGGAATACAGGTTTAGGAACCTCAAGCGCTCCCAGTAATTGAGGTGTTTTATCTCCGTTATGCGCGCCGTGAAGGTTCTCTGTACATTTTCTAGGTCAGCAATTTCACCTGCCTTGAAAAGTGCTGTTAGTGTGCAGCAATATTCCAGCCTAGATAGAACAAGTGACCTGAAGAGTGTCATCATGGGCTTGGCCTCCCTAGTTTTGAAGGTTCTCATTATCCATCCTGTCATTTTTCTAGCAGATGTGATTGATACAAAGTTATGGTCCTTGAAGGTGAGATTCTCCGACATGATCACTCCCATGTCTTTGACGTTGGTGTTTCGCTCTATTTTGTGGCCAGAATTTGTTTTGTACTCTGATGAAGATTTAATTTCCTCGTGTTTACCTTATCTGAGTAATTGAAATTTCTCAACGTTGAACTTCATATTGTTTTCTGCAGCCCACTGAAAGATTCGGTTGACGTCCGCCTGGAGCCTTGCAGTGCCTGCAATGGAAGACACTGTCATGCAGATTCGGGTGTCATCTGCAAAGGAAGACACGGTGCTGCGGCTGACATCCTTGTCTATGTCGGATATGAGGATGAGGAACAAGATGGGAGCAAGTACTATGCCTTGGGAACAGAGCTTTTCACCGTAGCTTCCTCGCACTTCACTCTGTTGACCGACTTTTCCTGTTATTCCTTTAGCACGCATTTTGTGCCCTATTACGCCATGGTCACACTTGTCGAAGGCTTTTGCAAAGTCTATATATTACATCTGCATTCTTTTTATCTTATAGTGCATTTAGGACCTTGTCGTAGTGATCAAATAGTTGAGACAGACAGGAGCGACCTGTTCTAAACCCATGTTGCCCTGGGTTGTGTAACTGATGGGTTTCTAGATGGGTGGTGATCTTGCTTCTTAGGACCCTTTCAAAGATTTTTATGATATGGGATGTTAGTGCTATCGGTCTGTAGTTCTTTGCTGTTGCTTTACTGCCCCCTTTGTGGAGTGGGGCTATGTCTGTTGTTTTTAGTAACTGTGGGACGACCCCCGTGTCCATGCTCCCTCTCCATAGGATGGAAAAGGCTCGTGATAGGGGCTTCTTGCAGTTCTTGATGAACACGGAGTTCCATGAGTCTGGCCCTGGGGCAGAGTGCATGGGCATGTAATTTATCGCCTGTTTGAAGTAATTTGGCGTCAGGATAACATCAGATAGGCTTGTGTTAACCAAATTTTGTAACTCTCTCATAAAAAATTAATTTTGATCTTCGAGTCATATTGGGACTTGAGTAGCTCTCTCATTTCCTTGCTGTCATCTGTGAAGGACCCATCTTGTTTAAGTAGGGGCCCAATACTGGACGTTGTCCTCGACTATGATTTGGCATAGAAGAAGAAATACTTTGGGTTTCTTTCGATTTCATTTATGGCTTCTAGTTCTTCCCGCAATTCCTGACTCCTATAAGATTCCTTTAGATTAAGTTCGATGCTTGCTATTTCTCTGACCAGTGTCTCCCTACGCATTTCAGATATAATGACCTCTTTTAGCCGCTCTGTTCTTTTCCGTCGCCTGTAAAGGGAGCGCCTGTCTCTTTCTACTTTACATCTACTCCTTCTTTTTCTTAGAGGAATAAGCCTTGTGCATACATCGAGTGCCACCAAGTTAATCTGTTCTAGGCATAAGTTGGGGTATGTGTTGCTTAGTATATCTTCCCAGCTTATATCGGTTAGGACTTGGTTTACTTGGTTCCACTTTATGTTTTTGTTATTGAAGTTGAATTTGGTGAATGCTCCCTCGTGACTAGTCTCATTATGTCTGTCTGGGGCTCCACGCATACATGTCTGAACCTCAGCTATGTTGTGATCTGAGTATATTGTTTTTGATATGGTGACATTTCTTATCAGATCATCATTGTTAGTGAAGATGAGGTCTAGTGTATTCTCCAGTCTAGTAGGCTCTATTATTTGCTGGTTTAAATTGAATTTTGTGCAGAGATTTAAAAGCTCGTGTAAGTGTGAGTTTTCATCAGAGCTGCCTCCTGGTGTTATTACTGCAACAATATTATTTGCTATATTCCTCCATTTTAGGTGCCTTAAGTTGAAATCCCCCAGGAGCAAGATGTTGGGTGCAGGAGCTGGAAGATTTTCCAGACAGTGGTCAATTTTTAAGAGCTGTTCCTGGAATTGCTGGGATGTTGCATCCGGAGGCTTGTAGACTACCACAATGACTAGGTTTTGGTTCTCGACCTTTACTGCTAAAACTTCCACTACATCATTTGAGGCATTAAGCAGTTCTGTGCAAACAAGTGACTTCAATGTACAGGCCAACCCCCCTTCCTTTTGCCTGTTCACTCTGTCACATCTGTATAGGTTGTAACCTGGGACCCGGTGGCCTGGTGGCTAAAGCTCCCGCTTCACACACGGAGGGCCCGGGTTCGATTCCCGGTGGGTGGAAACATTTCGACACGTTTCCTTACACCTGTTGTCCTGTTCACCTAGCAGCAAATAGGTACCTGGGTGTTAGTCGACTGGTGTGGGTCGCATCCTGGGTGACAAGATTAAGGACCCCAATGGAAATAAGTTAGACAGTCCTCGATGACGCACTGACTTTCTTGGGTTATCCTGGGTGGCTAACCCTCCGGGGTTAAAAATCCGAACGAAATCTTATCTTATCTTATCTCATCCATATTTCGTTGTCCAAGTGATCCTTTATGTGGGTCTCAGTGAAAGCCGCGAACATTGCCTTTGCCTCTGCAAGCAGTCCACGGATGAAAGGTATTTTGGTGTTTGTTGCTGGCTTTAGACCCTATATATTTGCAAAGAAGAATGTCATCGGATTGGTGGTATTGTTGTACTGGGGGGGGGATTTTTTTTTCCGGCATTAGTATCTGTATCTGTTGGTTTGGAGTGGAGGCCATCGACTGTGGTTCCACTCCAGGAATGACTGGATTTGGTGTACGATTTCTGCCATTTCCTGCCAGTTTTTTTCCTTCCTGGCACTAAAAAACCTCTCCCTCTTGAGTGGCTGTGGCTACCCACGTTTTCCCATGGCCTGGATGTTTTGTATCTTTTTGTACCCTTTAGATGGTGTGCCTGGCAATTTAAGTTATAGCACAGTCTTTCCTGTACTGAAGAGGTACACATTTCAGGGTGAAAAAGCGTACAGGAAGGGAGTTTGCATTTTCCTGTTGTCATATGGGCATGGCATTTTCTAGGGTGGTCATAGTTGCATGTCCCATCTGTTTTTCCAGATTTCCCATGTCTGCAGATACCAAGTGCATAGTATGTGCTCAGGCTTGGTTTCCGTTTGCCTTGGGTTTCTGTGACTGTATTCCCTGTTGGTGCATGTTTCCCTGTCTTATTCCTATCCTCCCTAGCACCAACAATGGAGCTCCCACCAGTTGTTTTTGGTAATATATCCTCACTATTGCTAGTGGAGTCCTCTTGTTTGCTATTTCCTGTGGTATTTCTAGTTTGCAATATTGGTTTTATCTTATCTTTGACTACACTTGTTTCCCCACTACGGCTCCTGTCCCCTATGAGGTCATTTATATGTATTCCTTCCTGCGTATAATTCCCGACTACCTGGACAAAATCTCCAGCTTCACCATTACTGTCTCCCAGGACAGCACCTCCAGCTTCACCATTACTGTCTCCCAGGACAGCACCTCCAGCTTCACCATTACTGTCTCCCAGGACAGCACCTCCAGCTTCACCATTACTGTCTCCCAGGACAGCACCTCCAGCTTCACCATTACTGTCTCCCAGGACAGCACCTCCAGCTTCACCATTACTGTCTCCCAGGACAGCACCTCCAGCTTCACCATTACTGTCTCCCAGGACAGCACCTCCAGCTTCACCATTACTGTCTCCCAGGACAGCACCTCCAGCTTCACCATTACTATCTCCCAGGACAGCAGTATCAGCCCCACATTTACTGACTACCAGGACATCACCTCCAGCCTTACAGTTTCTGACTACATGGCCAGTATCAAGGGCAGTACCATTCTGCCCAGACTTTTTATGTTCCCATCTGTTGTAGAAAGCTTCTAGGTTTTCTATGTGTTGTGATAGAAACACAGGCCTTATCTCTAGGCTTTATTGAACATAGAATCTTCATAGTACTTCTGCAACAACAAAATATAATGACTAGTACATCTAATAATGGCTTCTACAGGGATGGTGATGTCTTGCATATGTCAAGAGAAAAGTTATAACTACAGGCCACATATTTAAACTCACCATGTAATCTGCATCGGTGATAAATGGATAAAGTAGGAGAGAATCACACACCATATGTTGGTGCCCATGACGCACGCCAAACTGTTGTTGTTGTTAAGGGCCCCTAGAGGTGGTGCAGTATTATCCTGCTGCTGCTCCCCACAGGACCAGTATCACTACAATCTCCCCCTTCTAAAATATCAGAGACAGTAATCTCCCAAACTGTTAGGTGGGCGACGTACACGTCCCGACCTTCGTAGCCCTTGAGCCTCTTCACCAGGTTCGATATTTTCCAGCGGGGTTTGATTAACTGCTGGAGCAGAATCCTCTATTTCCATAGGGGTAGTCTCAAGGGGCTTTCCAGGAGAAAACGAAGCATCTTTCACATCTATTGGTGTATCTTGAGATTCCACACTAATAGGGATTTCAACTGGGGCTAAATGTCTTGTAGATACTGTAGTCTCTTCACCATTTTGGTAGCGAATGTGGGCGTAATGTGGATTAGCTTGCAGGAGCTCTACCTCTTCCACTAAAGGATCCGTCTTGTTCATCCTACGGTGACTCTTCAGGAGAACGGGTCCAGGATGACATAACCAAGTGGGCACGGAGGCTCCCGTAGAGGAACGACGTGAATAGTTGAGGAGTCTTTCATGAGGGGTTGCATTAGTAGCTGTGCACAGCAGTGATCTAATAGAGTGAAGAGCATCAGGTAGGACAGTTTGCCAGTGTTGAACAGGTAGATTGCGCGACTTTAATGTCATTGTAACTGCCTTCCATATAGTACCATTGAACCGCTCCACTTGACCATTGCCTTGAGGGTTGTAGCTTGTTGTTCTGCTGCAGGCAATACCTTTGCTAGCCAAAAACTCCTGAAGTTCGTTACTCATGAACGAGGATCCCCTGTCTGAATGGATATAAGCTGGCATACCAAAAATAGAGAACAACTGTGAAAGACAACTAATAACAGTTGAAGCAGCCATATTTGCACAGGGGAATACAAAGGGAAACCTTGAATATTCATCTACTATGTTAAGGAAATACCTATTCTGATTTGTGCTTGGTAGAGGTCCTTTGAAATCTATATTCAATCTTTCGAAAGGCTGGGTGGATTTTATGAGATGAGTCTTCTCTGGCTGATGAAAGTTTGGCTTGCACTCTGCACATACTCTGCATGCTCTGATCACTTGTCGCACATCTTCCACTGAGTAGGGCATGTTCTTTGATTTGACAAAATGGTACAGGCGTGTAACTCCTGGGTGACACAAAGCCTTGTGGAGAGCTGAGAGTGATTGCAAATCATGACATGCTGCTCCACAGTGGGACCTAGAGAATGCATCAGGTGAGATGTTCTCTTGACCCGGTCGGTACAGAATATCAAAGTCATAACACGATAGTTCCATCCTCCAGCGTAATATCTTGTCATTCTTTATCCTACTTTTGTGCCTCTTGTCGAACATATACATCACGGACCGTTGGTCAGTCCTTATGGTGAAATGTCTACCAGTTAAATAATGCCTCCAGTGGCGAACTGCTTCTATGATGGCCTGGGCTTCCTTTTCTACAGCAGCATAACATTTCTCTGATCCTTGAAAAGTTCTCGAAAAGAAGGCTACTGGTCGTCCTGCCTGAGATAAGACTGCAGCAATGGCAATGTCAGATGCATCCGTTTCCACTTCGAATGGTAGGGACTCATCAATGGCTTGAACTACTGAGTTTTCAATGTCCTGTTTGAGAGTATGGAAAGCGGCTTCTGCTTCCTTTGTCACAGGAAATGTGGTAGCACTCAATGGGCGGACTTTACTTGAATAGTTGTAGATCCATTGTGAGTAATAAGCAAAGAGACCAAGAGTTCTTCGGAGTGACTTTTTGTCTTGAGGCATTGGAAGTTCCCGTAGAGGTCGTAGTCGTTCAGGGTCTGGGAATATTGAACCTCCTTCCACTACATAACCAAGGATGCTAAGCCTTTTAGTTGAAAAAGTGCACTTTTCCTCATTGTAACTGATATTTTTCTTCTTGGCGGCTTCCAAAAACTTATCAAGGTTTGCATCATGTTCCTCCTGGGTCTTGCCACAAATGGTAACATTATCTAAATACGCGTAAGTTCCCATGAGTTGCTCTTCCTGAATGAGTGAATCCATAATTCGTTGGAAGCAGGCTACCCCATTGGTGACTCCAAAAGGGACTCTGGTAAACTGATACAGGCCATCACTAGCCTGAAACGCTGTGTATGGTTTATCTTCATTCCTTATAGGGACTTGATGATAGGCACTCTGCAGATCAATTGTGCTAAACACGTAGTACTGAGCAATTTTGTTCACTGTATCGTCAATTCGAGGTAGAGGGTACCCATCAAGAAGTGTAAATTTGTTGATTGTCTCAGAGTAATCGATAGCCAGTCTCCGTTTCCTATAACCATCTTTAACAACAACAACCTGTGCACGCCAAGGGGAATCACTCGGTTCTATAATACCCTCCTTCAGCAGCCTCTGAGTTTCTTTCTCAATGAACATCCGATCCTCATAAGAATAGCGGCGTGACTTAGCTGATATAGGATGGCAATCCGCGGTAAGATTTGCAAACAGCTTTGGTGGGTCTACCCTTAAAGTGCTAAGTCCACAGACAACAAGAGGAGGCAGTTCACCTCCATATGTTAAGGTGACACTACCATGCAGCTTCTGAAAGTCCTGACCAAGGATAACATCAGAGCACAGTTGTGGCAGAATAGCTAAATGTACATCTTGATAATCCTTTCCATTAACTCTGAGATTTACCTTACAAAACCCTAAGGTCTGAATAGAGAGAGATGTTGATGCCATGGAAACGGTACCTGATGAGTGATGTAGAGTCAAGGAGAGCCGTTTAACTAAGTCAAGGTTGATGAAACTCTCTGAGCTGCCACTATCAATAAGACCATCTACTTCTGTTCCTTTGATGAATACTTTCACAACTGCCTTTGACAGTGAATTTGGAGTAGCCGCAGAAGTCACTGTTGCTAGAGTCGCATGATCACTGGAATGTGTGGAGGCACTAGCTCTTGTTGATGCATTAGCACGACATACTTTAGCAAAGTGACCTTTCTTGTGGCATTTATGGCACATTGCTTCACGAGCAGGACACTTTGGACGTGGATGTCTTGAAAAACCACAAAAGAAACACACCGTACCTGCTGCTGCTGTCACTGAGGCAGGTTCCCCAGTAACTTCATTGCAAGAGTCTTGGTCAGGAATTGCAGCACTTACCACTCGAGAAGGCTGAGTGGTACTGTATACTTCAGAATTCTTCTGGGCTGAATCTAGAGCTCTTGCCTGGTCAAAGGCAGCGGCTAAGTCGAGAGTTTTATTCTCCAATAAACGCTGCCTTATTATTGGTGATTGCAGGCCACTGATAAAAGCATCCCTGATGGACTCTTCACAATACTGAGCAGCTGTCACTGCTTGGAAGTGACAGTCCTTACCTAAAATTTTCAGTGCTTGAAAGTATTCCTCTAAGGACTCATCAATCTGCTGGCGGCGAGTTGCAAGGCGATAGCGTGCAAAGATTTCATTTGTAGGTTTAATATACTGAGACTTGAGGGTTTTGATAGCATCTTCGTAGGTATTACACTCAGAAATAGCCTCATATATCTTAGGTGACACAAAATTGATGAGCAGACTTAGTTTATCTAGATCTTCTTTAGGAAGGGCTCCCAAGAAGTTTTCGAAAGTCTTAAACCAGTGCTTCCATTCCTGAGCAGCCGTTGATAAGCTGGGGTCACAGTCTAGCCTCTCAGGTTTCAGTAAACGCTCCATGTTGTGATGTAGTCTAGCGCAGGATCACCACCAGGTAGCCCAGGATTCTATGTTCAATAAATTGTTGTGATAGAAACACAGGCCTTATCTCTAGGCTTTATTGAACATAGAATCTTCATAGTACTTCTGCAACAACAAAATATAATGACTAGTACATCTAATAATGGCTTCTACAGGGATGGTGATGTCTTGCATATGTCAAGAGAAAAGTTATAACTACAGGCCACATATTTAAACTCACCATGTAATCTGCATCGCTGATAAATGGATAAAGTAGGAGAGAATCACACACCATATGTTGGTGCCCACGACGCACGCCAAACTGTTGTTGTTGTTAAGGGCCCCTAGAGGTGGTGCAGTATTATCCTGCTGCTGCTCCCCACAGGACCAGTATCACTACACTATACAGATCTTCATAATGATTTGAATGGTTGCTTTACTGTAATTCTACTAGCAACCTCTTGAATACTCTATTAATAACCTCCTTAAATGAAGCTCTAGCTATTTGTGTTTCTATTTCTAACTGTACTTGTATATTGGGCATCTTACCATGCACGTTCCTGATTTGAACATTAAAATGGTATAAAATACCGACAGAATGTTAGGAACAATGCTCTTCTCCAGACTGAGGGACTGACCACCTCAAAACTTTAAGGGTGATGGACTGATTACATCGTCTTCAAGTATCTTCTGCTTCTATCAACCTTTCTGTACTCGACTGAAGAAGCCTACTGTGTAGGCGAAACGTTTCGAAATAAAGATACCTAACTGTTGCATATGTGTCTTACCTAACGTTCCTGATTTACATTTATTGTTTGTGTTTTATAAGGGCGCCTACAACCCCATCCGTTTACAGTCTGCTTTATTGTCCAACGAATCCGTTTGAAACCAGTCAAGGGTTCGGACCTGTAGTGATACTGGTCCTGTGGGGAGCAGCAGCAGGATAATACTGCACCACCTCTAGGGGCCCTTAACAACAACAACAGTTTGGTGTGTCATGGGCACCAACACATGGTGTGTGATTCTCTCCTACTTTATCCATTTATCAGCGATGCAGATTACATGGTGAGTTTAAATATGTGGCCTGTAGTTATAACTTTTCTCTTGACATATGCAAGACATCACCATCCCTGTAGACGTCATTATTAGATGTACTAGTCATTATATTTTGTTGTTGCAGAAGTACTATGAAGATTCTATGTTCAATAAAGCCTAGAGATAAGGCCTGTTTCTATCACAACAATTTATTGAACATAGAATCCTGGGCTACCTGGTGGTGATCCTGCGCTAGACTACATCACAACATGGAGCGTTTACTGAAACCTGAGAGGCTAGACTGTGACCCCAGCTTATCAACGGCTGCGCAGGAATGGAAGCACTGGTTTAAGACTTTCGAAAACTTCTTGGGAGCCCTTCCTAAAGAAGATCTAGATAAACTAAGTCTGCTCATCAATTTTGTGTCACCTAAGATATATGAGGCTATTTCTGAGTGTAATACCTACGAAGATGCTATCAAAACCCTCAAGTCTCAGTATATTAAACCTACAAATGAAATCTTTGCACGCTATCGCCTTGCAACTCGCCGCCAGCAGATTGATGAGTCCTTAGAGGAATACTTTCAAGCACTGAAAATTTTAGGTAAGGACTGTCACTTCCAAGCAGTGACAGCTGCTCAGTATTGTGAAGAGTCCATCAGGGATGCTTTTATCAGTGGCCTGCAATCACCAATAATAAGGCAGCGTTTATTGGAGAATAAAACTCTCGACTTAGCCGCTGCCTTTGACCAGGCAAGAGCTCTAGATTCAGCCCAGAAGAATTCTGAAGTATACAGTACCACTCAGCCTTCTCGAGTGGTAAGTGCTGCAATTCCTGACCAAGACTCTTGCAATGAAGTTACTGGGGAACCTGCCTCAGTGACAGCAGCAGCAGGTACGGTGTGTTTCTTTTGTGGTTTTTCAAGACATCCACGTCCAAAGTGTCCTGCTCGTGAAGCAATGTGCCATAAATGCCACAAGAAAGGTCACTTTGCTAAAGTATGTCGTGCTAATGCATCAACAAGAGCTAGTGCCTCCACACATTCCAGTGATCATGCGACTCTAGCAACAGTGACTTCTGCGGCTACTCCAAATTCACTGTCAAAGGCAGTTGTGAAAGTATTCATCAAAGGAACAGAAGTAGATGGTCTTATTGATAGTGGCAGCTCAGAGAGTTTCATCAACCTTGACTTAGTTAAACGGCTCTCCTTGACTCTACATCACTCATCAGGTACCGTTTCCATGGCATCAACATCTCTCTCTATTCAGACCTTAGGGTTTTGTAAGGTAAATCTCAGAGTTAATGGAAAGGATTATCAAGATGTACATTTAGCTATTCTGCCACAACTGTGCTCTGATGTTATCCTTGGTCAGGACTTTCAGAAGCTGCATGGTAGTGTCACCTTAACATATGGAGGTGAACTGCCTCCTCTTGTTGTCTGTGGACTTAGCACTTTAAGGGTAGACCCACCAAAGCTGTTTGCAAATCTTACCGCGGATTGCCATCCTATATCAGCTAAGTCACGCCGCTATTCTTATGAGGATCGGATGTTCATTGAGAAAGAAACTCAGAGGCTGCTGAAGGAGGGTATTATAGAACCGAGTGATTCCCCTTGGCGTGCACAGGTTGTTGTTGTTAAAGATGGTTATAGGAAACGGAGACTGGCTATCGATTACTCTGAGACAATCAACAAATTTACACTTCTTGATGGGTACCCTCTACCTCGAATTGACGATACAGTGAACAAAATTGCTCAGTACTACGTGTTTAGCACAATTGATCTGCAGAGTGCCTATCATCAAGTCCCTATAAGGAATGAAGATAAACCATACACAGCGTTTCAGGCTAGTGATGGCCTGTATCAGTTTACCAGAGTCCCTTTTGGAGTCACCAATGGGGTAGCCTGCTTCCAACGAATTATGGATTCACTCATTCAGGAAGAGCAACTCATGGGAACCTACGCGTATTTAGATAATGTTACCATTTGTGGCAAGACCCAGGAGGAACATGATGCAAACCTTGATAAGTTTTTGGAAGCCGCCAAGAAGAAAAATATCAGTTACAATGAGGAAAAGTGCACTTTTTCAACTAAAAGGCTTAGCATCCTTGGTTATGTAGTGGAAGGAGGTTCAATATTCCCAGACCCTGAACGACTACGACCTCTACGGGAACTTCCAATGCCTCAAGACAAAAAGTCACTCCGAAGAACTCTTGGTCTCTTTGCTTATTACTCACAATGGATCTACAACTATTCAAGTAAAGTCCGCCCATTGAGTGCTACCACATTTCCTGTGACAAAGGAAGCAGAAGCCGCTTTCCATACTCTCAAACAGGACATTGAAAACTCAGTAGTTCAAGCCATTGATGAGTCCCTACCATTCGAAGTGGAAACGGATGCATCTGACATTGCCATTGCTGCAGTCTTATCTCAGGCAGGACGACCAGTAGCCTTCTTTTCGAGAACTTTTCAAGGATCAGAGAAATGTTATGCTGCTGTAGAAAAGGAAGCCCAGGCCATCATAGAAGCAGTTCGCCACTGGAGGCATTATTTAACTGGTAGACATTTCACCATAAGGACTGACCAACGGTCCGTGATGTATATGTTCGACAAGAGGCACAAAAGTAGGATAAAGAATGACAAGATATTACGCTGGAGGATGGAACTATCGTGTTATGACTTTGATATTCTGTACCGACCGGGTCAAGAGAACATCTCACCTGATGCATTCTCTAGGTCCCACTGTGGAGCAGCATGTCATGATTTGCAATCACTCTCAGCTCTCCACAAGGCTTTGTGTCACCCAGGAGTTACACGCCTGTACCATTTTGTCAAATCAAAGAACATGCCCTACTCAGTGGAAGATGTGCGACAAGTGATCAGAGCATGCAGAGTATGTGCAGAGTGCAAGCCAAACTTTCATCAGCCAGAGAAGACTCATCTCATAAAATCCACCCAGCCTTTCGAAAGATTGAATATAGATTTCAAAGGACCTCTACCAAGCACAAATCAGAATAGGTATTTCCTTAACATAGTAGATGAATATTCAAGGTTTCCCTTTGTATTCCCCTGTGCAAATATGGCTGCTTCAACTGTTATTAGTTGTCTTTCACAGTTGTTCTCTATTTTTGGTATGCCAGCTTATATCCATTCAGACAGGGGATCCTCGTTCATGAGTAACGAACTTCAGGAGTTTTTGGCTAGCAAAGGTATTGCCTGCAGCAGAACAACAAGCTACAACCCTCAAGGCAATGGTCAAGTGGAGCGGTTCAATGGTACTATATGGAAGGCAGTTACAATGACATTAAAGTCGCGCAATCTACCTGTTCAACACTGGCAAACTGTCCTACCTGATGCTCTTCACTCTATTAGATCACTGCTGTGCACAGCTACTAATGCAACCCCTCATGAAAGACTCCTCAACTATTCACGTCGTTCCTCTACGGGAGCCTCCGTGCCCACTTGGTTATGTCATCCTGGACCCGTTCTCCTGAAGAGTCACCGTAGGATGAACAAGACGGATCCTTTAGTGGAAGAGGTAGAGCTCCTGCAAGCTAATCCACATTACGCCCACATTCGCTACCAAAATGGTGAAGAGACTACAGTATCTACAAGACATTTAGCCCCAGTTGAAATCCCTATTAGTGTGGAATCTCAAGATACACCAATAGATGTGAAAGATGCTTCGTTTTCTCCTGGAAAGCCCCTTGAGACTACCCCTATGGAAATAGAGGATTCTGCTCCAGCAGTTAATCAAACCCCGCTGGAAAATATCGAACCTGGTGAAGAGGCTCAAGGGCTACGAAGGTCGGGACGTGTACGTCGCCCACCTAACAGTTTGGGAGATTACTGTCTCTGATATTTTAGAAGGGGGAGATTGTAGTGATACTGGTCCTGTGGGGAGCAGCAGCAGGATAATACTGCACCACCTCTAGGGGCCCTTAACAACAA